>NW_026907803.1:304775-609550 GCF_033807575.1 Cydia pomonella | reverse complement strand
TTTATAATGGGGTAGCTCCATCAGTCCTGCTCGAGCCTTTGTAACTGTACATTCTGCCTGAACGGTAAAAGCTAAGGCTTTAGAACTCATATTAAAAATTAAATTGTTTTCAAAGTGACTTAAAAGACCTGCTGCAAGATATAATAAATTTTATTAAGGCTAGTCTAGTGCAATAGTATTATTTTTTTGATACTTATCTTTACTCCATCTAAGAATATTACAATCGAAAGATGACTATTCAAGTATTCAGTAAGTATAATTTTAACAGTTATTTAGAACACACAAAAATGCATGCGGTTGGATTCAGTTTAATTACGGGAATGGTCCTTTTGGCGGATGTCAGTTTGACGTTTGAGAAATGAATGAGAAGTGATAAGGAGGAGCTTACCGCTTACATTGAAAATCGAAAATCGCTATTTGCTTCTCTGTTGCTCTTGGTTTAAGCAACCGAGAGGCAGTAACGTATTTCAATTTGATTTCAATACTTCGATTAACTTCGATGTGGCGGTAGGAATCGTTCCAAAGAAGATAGTCTCGATTGATATAATTGTATATTATATGATGATAATAATTGTATATTATTATTTTCAATTGTAGTATCGTTTTTTTTTTACTTGTAAACCGTATTATGTCCACCACAGGACAGGCTATGCCTAGTGTGGGGGCCAGCATAAATGTAATACTGTTATTATTTTATTTAAGAGACGGGACTTCCATACTAGCGAGTGGAATCAGGTTGTTTCGCAAATCATTACCAAAATCTACGACAAAGAACTGTCAAGGAACCATAATACCAACATAACCCATTTAAATAGTGTAGTACGCTACACGCTTGCGATTCTTATCGATATCGATAAAATGGGGAGGGTTGAAACATAGGCTCCTGTCTACAAATTTTGTACTCGAAATCAAATAGCATCGAGTCCACATTTAAGTTGTGTGTTATATAGTGGATAGTTCTTTGAGTGGACTAATATCTGGTCGGGCTTAATGTGGACCCGAATTATATTAATACAGTTTTTAAGTCGTGTTTTTTTTATTTAAAGCTTTATTTTCAAAATGTTCTGCACATACATGTTTCAATAAATGTAACTTTTCTATGGGAAGATGTATCGTCAGGTCTTCGCTCCCAACAAATTTGACCCACTGCCTGCATCTGAAAACATACAGCCTTGGACAAACATGACTTTATCTACAGTTTATATTCCAAGCATTTGCTAATGAGATGATCAACTGATTATTTAGCGCTAATATGCATCTATAAATCATGTTTTTCGGCATCCAGTTATCAACAACCCTTTATCAATGCTCTAACTTTTTATTATTTATATGTCTGTTAATCATGAGAACCGGTCTGGCCTACTGGGCAGTAACCCTGCCTATGAAGCCAATGGTCCCAGGTTCAAATCCTGGTACGGGCATTTATTTGTGTGATGCGTATTTGTTCCTGAGTCATGTGTGTTTTCTATGTATTTATATGTATATATCGTTGTCTTAGTACCCACAACACATGTCTTATTGAGCTTCCCATGGGATTAAGTCAATTTGTGTAATAATGTCGTATAATATTTTTTATTGATCACAAAAAGAGAGATTACTTTACTTAAATTTCAGATTAATATATTAAATAATTACTAGATTAAAAAATATATATCAAATAATGACCATTAATGCATAGATGATAGATAATTTTCCACTGAAAATCTTCGACGAATTAATTTTGTGTCATATTGCATGAAGTTCTCAGGAAATTTCACATATTTTATTTAATTACTTACACTGATATACAAATAAACATACAATTATCGATAGCCTTAGTACATCCCTAGTTCACAACTAAAAATAATATAAAATATCAAATTTTCGATGTGTTTAAAGCCTGCTGCACCAAAATAAGGTCAAAAGTATCTAAAGCAATACGTACCGGTCTTTATCCAAGGGAAATTTCGCCATAAAATTCCTTTTTTCGTGATTTTCTCGAGTGGCTCGCTTGCCACATATTTCACTTAGTAAACCGTTTTCTCGGTGGCATTGTAACAAAGTCGCTCTTTACTCTGATCACGGTTCACTATTTTCGATATTTTAACTAAATAATAAAGAAATTGCTCGAAATACCCGAACAAATCATTGAAGCATTCATAACAAACAAAACAATTAGGCTGACAGTTGACTTGATGTAAACTTGACAGAATAAATGGCACTGACGTTTTATTTTTCTTCGTTGGCAAAGATTTGCGAAACAAGTTCCATACAAAACTTATTTTGTTCTTAGTTGCGTCAGCCTGATTTATACTTTGTCTCCACCAGACTGGTGATGAAATGAAATAAAAAAGTGACCAGATGAAATAAAAAAAAGTATTCACTTTGATTTCAATAAATTATAGCATATCATAATCCTTTATCTATCTTTATCATCTTGTTCTGTTAAAATTTTAATAATCTACAAACAACAAAAAAAAATCTAATGACGTGCATGCATTATGATGTGTACTGGGCGTACTGGCAAAAAAATCAGCATCCAGTATGATAAAAGTCAAATAACAATCCGACTAATTAAAAAAAATATCCTAACCTATTCTAAGTTCAGAAAATGTTGGGTTTTCTTAAATAACTAATTTAAGAGCGTAGTATATCGCAGAATAACTAAAATATTGTGAAGTTATTTTAACTTATTTACAGATATTGGACATTTCTCAAAATGTAAACATTTTATGCGATTCTCCGATCATTCAGGAAGATTGTAATTCAGGTAAGTCGCAATTGATTTATTTTTTGGTATAACATCCTTATTTTACTATTTTTATAACTTTATTTTGGATGTTTTACAAAAGGTATTGAAAATTTCGGTAGAAATGACATTGTTCTTTTTAGCTCAGTTGTAAAGTGGCCACGTGATTTTAGTTGTGATGATCATGGACCATGGTTCGAATCCTGACGAGGGCTATCCGTACAATGTATTTTTGTTTTTCTTTTCTTATATTTTAATTAGAGCCTGTTAGTTGTTTAGACAGTTAAAATTACACACTGAGCTTGAACTGAAAGTATAAAATATATATAATTTTTATATTTTAGTTGAATCTGTCACAACTACGTTAAAATTCCTAAAAGCTATATATACCTATATATCTAGATACATACTGAACTATGTTATGAATGTGTGTACCTATGCTGACAAAATTTTGAAATATTTAGGTATTTCATAAGTTTTTTCAGTTGCCACAAAAATATGCATAAGTAAATTTTTCACATTTTTATAGTGGAGTCAGAAATGTTAACATGTCTTTGCATGCATTTTGTTACAAATATAATAAATTATTATATACCTAAATTAATTTTAATTACACTTACCAACATTCATTTCATAAAATTTTAAAAATAAAACTAAATTTTATTTTTCATTACTTACAAATATTTAAGTTAATAATACTTAAGTTCAAAAATGTCCAAAATGAGTTAAAAACAAATGACCATAAGTTAAAATAATATCAAAAAGTTTGACAACCATTCTGGTCTAGTGGGTAGTGACCCTGCCTATGAAGCCAATGGTTCTGGGTTCAAATCCTGGTAAGGGCATTTCTTAGTGTGATGTGTGATTATTTGTTCCTGAGTCTTGGATGTTTTCTATGTATTTAAGTATTAATAATGAATATATATCATTGTCTGTGTACTCACAACACTAGCCTTCTTGAGCTTACTGTGGGGCTTAGTCAATTTGTGTAATAATGTACTATAATATTTATTTATAAAAAAAATAGTTTTGAACTTATAGATAAAGTTATTTTTACTTTTCATCATGTATATTTAGTTATGCTAACTATTTCTTGGCATTATTCTGTTTTGTCAGCCAGGGGACAGCTATAGAATAGTTTGTTAGGATTTTTTTTAACAAATCCCACTAACCTGCTAGATGGCTCATTATGGAAAGGGCATTATATTAGGTATCACGAAAGGGCATGTTCGGTAAAATGAATTGATATACAATCACTGTTTCACAGAGTGACCAAGGAGACATAGCCATGGCAATAAGTGGCAAGAAAAAGTGGCTCCACCCATCTATATTACTATTTTCCTTGTTTAAAAATCTAATTGAATATCACATTGGTATCTAATTAGATTTCATGTGTTAACTTTATTTATATTTAATTCTACCACAGATTTTTTTATTATTATTAACTCCTGGTGTGGGTATACTATTTATTTTCACAGTAACTAATATTCTTTATAGCAATATTTTTTATGTTTTTATTTATTACAGTAAACTGGGACTAGTCAGTTCATTTTTTGGAGTAAAATATCAATTACTCCATATTTTATATCAGTAATAAATGTTTCATATTTTTAATGTATTAAACGCATCTTTCTTCATCATTGTATGTACTACACATGTTTGAATTGTTATGGAATTGTTAACACAGAATGAGTAATAATTTTCTAAAGAGGTGTTCCCAAATACCTTGGGTTGGGGCTTTATGGAAATCGATGGGCCCTGGTTTTGACAGTATTTTGAAGGAACCTTATTTCAGATTTTTGCTCATATTTTGAATATCTGTACAAATAGCATTATAATTCCTTCGGACATTGGTTATTTTTATTTTTACTCTACGATCAATACTTTACAAGAGACAAAAAATAGACGATTTAAGAAAACGTCGTTTTTTCGTAATTGTTCATCATAACTCAATTTTTTTGTTTAGAATAAGCAAGCTTAGTCACCTGCTGACCAAATATTAAAAAATCGGCCAATAATCGACTCAGTGTAGGGTTCCGTTTCCGTAGTTAAGGACGGGTAACATAGACTTTTTGCAAAAACTCAACAATGGCTAAACCGAACAGGCTCGCTATAGTTTTCCTTGAAAGTCTTTACTAAGCTTTACTTTCACAATTTTTTACATATTTTTTGGACCCACGGTTCAGAAGTTCGGGACTATGTTGACGGACGGGTAACTATGGAACCATACACTGAGCATGGCCCGACATACTCTTGGCTGGTTTTTTTTTATATTTGGTCAGCAGGTGACTAAGCTTGCTCATTCTAAACAAAAAAAAATTACGAAAAAAACGACGTTTTATTAAACTGTCTATTTTTTGTCTCTTTATTAACTTAAACACCCTGTAGCTCCTAAAGTATTGATCGTAGAGTAAAAATAAAAAACCAAATTTGTAGGGAATTTTATGGTAAATCTTTTGTCCGAAGTAATTATACTACTATTTGTAAAAATATTCAACATATGAGCAAAAATCTGAAAAAAGGTACCTTAATAGCAGATATGAACGTACTTTTTGTATATATTAAGGTGCTAGTTCTCGAAAGTACCAAGTCTTACAAAACGAATGCGGGTAAACGAAAGAAAAATTAGTATGTTTCCCCCTCTACCTTCCCTAACTTCTGAACCATGGGTCCTAAAAATATGAAAAAAAATCATGAAAGTAAAGCTTTGTAAAGACTTTGAAGGAAAACTATAGCAAACCTGATCGGTTTAGCCGCTGTTGAGTTTTTGCAAAAAGTCTATGTTGACGGACGGGTAACTACGGAACCCTCCACTAAGCATAGCCCGACATGCTCTTGGCCGGTTTTTTTATATTTGGTCAGCAGGTGACTAAGCTTGCTTATTCTAAACAAAAAAAATTAGTTATGATGACCAATTACGAAAAAACGCCTTTTTTTTTAATTGTCTATTTTTTTGTCACTTTGTTAACTTAAACACCCTGTAGCTCCTAAAGTACCTATTGATCGTAGAGTAAATATAAACATAATCAAATTTGTTCTGCGTAATTCTAACTGCATGGCGCACAATAAAGAATATTTACTTGCTTACTATCACTATCTAATACTAAATGTTAAATTCAAGTCTATAATTCGTTGTTAGGTACATCATGTGTTGGTTCTCCCATTATTTTTAATATTTTATAATGGTTTTCAGTTTGCAGTGTAAGTTTAGCCCATGATTTGTTATTGGGTAAAATAAAATAAAAATGAATAAAACAAAGGTCACAACGCGCAAAGGCTCAAAAACCAAAACTAAAAAGGAATCTCCAGAAGTATTTGTCTTGCCTCCAAATCTATTGGAAAAGTTGGGCATTAATTTAGGAAACTATGGATCACCAACAGGAAGTATATCCAACTCTCAAATTACAGGCAAGTTTTACCATTACCGTTAGTAATATTACCTTGCAAACAAATTCGGATAAATTTATATTTTTGTAAATGGTAACCTATTAGATATTTTTCAAGAAAATGCTTTCTTAAAAGTAATATTTCTATGTTATTACTTGCAGATTTAAATGAAAGTTTCAAAGAAAGTGTCCACTGTGAAAATAAATTATCCTTTAAAGAAGATTTCGATTCACATGTCCCCACTTCTGTCATCCAATCATCTTCAGAAATAAAATCAACGTCAATTATAGAAACTGCAGAATTGATGAAAAAGTCAGTTTTTTTGAGTCCAACTTTTATTTCCAACAATACAAGCGTTATCCAAGGAGAAATAGAGATAGTTGGAAATGTTTTAGTAGAAAGCACAGGAATTAGTGCTGGACTTTTAATTGATGAACATATAATTGAAAAAGCTGACGAAGTGTCCAAAGACATACACAGAGAACATGTTTCTTTGTCTAACGTACAAAAATTGAGTCCAAATTCCTCAACTACTCAGGAGAATAAACAGTGTGATCAGATTTTTAATGCCAATATAAAAACGCATGATCTCGAAATTCAAACACTTATCGATGATCACGCTGATGAAGCCTATTCTTCGGATTGCAGTAGCAGTAATATTGGATGTTCTGTCAAACATGATTTAAGTAAATCCAATGAAAACAAAATTAATATAATTTCAGAGGAAATAATTTACCCATCCCAATTTTACAAATTCAAAAATATATATTCACCAAAAGAAAATACATTTATTCATGTTCCGATAAATACTACGATAAAAAGTCACAATAAAAATAGCGTTCCACAAGACGATTTAATTGTGGATTTAATACCAAATGAAATTGGAAATATTGAACTAGCTGAAATGGCTGGTTTTAATGCATGTGAAATGTTTGAGCAGAATTTAAAAAAAGAAGATGTCTTTTCCAAGGAAGATTTTGTTATGTTACAGAATATGAACAAAATTTCTCAGTGCGATTTTTTGCACGCAACTGAATCTGAGTTCATAATGACCACTCAAAATGAGGTAAACCCTCGACAAACACAAAAACAAGAAGTGATTATAAAAGACCAAGTGACAATTGATAATACTATAGTCGTGCCGTGTCATACTGATTTTGTGGTCGAAAGTAATTTATTGATAGAGCGGGAAAAATATAGTGCCCATAGAAATACATGTTCTGAGCATGGTGATAATGCAGTAAAAGAATCTTTTGAAGTAAACGCAAGTTTCTTTGAAAACCATAAAAATAATGAAGGTATTTTTACTAAGGCCATATCAAATGAAGATAAATCTGAAATGTTTCTTGATAAACATAATGCAACGTTGCATATTATTGAAGCTGTAAATGAAATTCCAACTTCGTCTGGAAGTCAATACTCTCTAATTAAAGCTTGTTTACAAGGTGAAAGTGCGCCTAATGATAGGGACACTTGCCAGGAGGCACTTGAGAGTAGGACAGTTGCTAACATATCAGAAAATAATAATGATGAACTACTGAGTATACTGCAAAATGGAGAGGCCGATTTAAAAAACCCTGATAATAATATTTCTTTCACGGATGATCGACAGGTTTCGTTTCGTCTATCAATTACGAACAATCTACTTAAAAATGAAGGTAAATGTCAACAGCGGTCTAAATCAACACGGAAAACCTCCGACGAAAATAAAGCGAGCAATCCTATAGAAACTTCACTAAAAAGTAAACACAACCAGGACAAAAATAATGCCCTTCAAGAAAACAAACATCTACAAGAAACATCTACAAAAAGTCCCATTGTATATTTCAAGCATTATAAGAAGCAAGTTTGTGAAAAAAACGAACTTGTTGAAAACCGAAATGAACAAAAAGATAGCGAGAATGCACCTCATGAATGTAAAGATAACGGGTCTCGAGAGATAAATAAACTGGAACTTCACCACATGAATAAAGCTGCTATTCATGAGGACAAAATTAGAGAAATAGCTAAATACTTAAGCGAATTTGCTGACTTAAAAAAGAGACATCACGTGATGGAAAGAAATAAAGTGGTTAGGGGCAACGCAGTGAGTAATAAGAAAAACACAACCTATTCGAAATCGTCCATTCAAGGTGTTGAAAAACCGGGTGGTTCAGGAATAATCGAAAATATTCAAAATTACCTGCCTACTAAAACGTATGAACGTAGGGGTAGACAGGTCTGGAAAAATATTCCTTTGTCCACTTTTAAAGGATCTAACACATCTACCCAGTCTATAGACCTGCCTGATAGTACCACTAATATTTGTAATGAAATAGAAGTATGTCTTTGCCATGATTTTGGCCGATTAATGTCGTATGATGATGTTAACAGCTATGAACATATTCATTTCTGGAATAATGCAAGGATGGATTGTACGCCTGATCTCATATTTAGTATTTATAGTGAAGATGCTACTCCTGTAACCATTGATGATGATATAAAAGACTATCCTATTGATGTTTGCAATGAAATCTCCTATAAATTGTGTTGGAACGAAATTAAATCTATCAATAAAAAGGAAACAAAAAACAATGTTACATCAAGTGTATATATTGAGATGGTAAGGAAAAACGTAAGTATTCGCTTAAATTTTCTTCATTCACATTCCTCCATTTTACGACGAGTTGATACAATTTGTCATATAATTTTGCTACTTTCGCAATACCTTTTGTAAACCTCTCCAGACTCCAGATTATCAAATTTTGTGTTAGATTTTATTTATACACGTTGAATATATTTATTCACATAGTTTGTTTAATTCTATTGAAGGAAAATGAAAGGCAGGAAGCTGAAGAGGAACATATATTTGAAAATACAATGCTAACTGTAAATATATTACAAAACTGCGAAGGGGTACCAAATGATACAGATGAACTTTCTGTAAAAACTGGACAGGTTCGTATAACTATTTACATTCTTAGTTGATGTATATAGTCTAAATTCAGTACGTATTATAATTTCAGTTTTTTCATATTTCAGAAGCGTAAACGTTCTGCTGTCGATCCCGATAATTGCGAACTACCAGCGAAAAATACAAAACATGGAACATCTAAACAGTTACCGGAAACTAAAGAAACACCTGCTTATATTAAGGAGCAACATACTTCAACGAAGTCTGTGCAGGTATTTTTTTGGATATACAGAGACCATTAGGCCTATTAGCCAATCGCTGCGTGACGAATATGTATTGTGTGTCATATTGAACTACGCATAATAATGAAACAACATTTATTTAGATTCAGAAATAGATATGTTACTAGTGACTTGTGTTAAATTTCCGCAAAAAAGGATTATTTTCTTAGTTTTCTCCTTGCACCATTTTACATGTCTCTGTTAAGTCATATTCTTCCAGTCAAGTGACTGGAAAAAAATGCCATTAGACTTAACTCAAGTCCGCTATTTGTACATTTTTTTATGTTGTGACCGTTTAAATAAATAAAAACCCTTTTTCATGTTTCAGAACATGTCTGTTAAAAACAGCCCTCTAAAAGACCCATCTTGTGGGAGTACGATACTTTTTGCAACTGGAGAACATCATACAGAGGTATGCATCTCAGCAAATGACACTACGGCTGAGCATTTTGATCCGCCATTAACTTCGATAAATGAGGTCAAAATTCACCATCAACGAAAGACTCAACTGTCAAGAGAGAATGAAAATAAGCCTATCATTTGTGGCGTCTGCCAACTAAGTGTTGAAGGCGATTGGATACAGCACATCTCTTCAAAACATGATTATCTGGCTTGGAAATCAGGAGACCCGTCGTTGGTATGTTAATGCTCATCTCTTTACAAAAATGTTGCTTCATTAGGTATTTATTAATTTTAATTAAAGTGGGCAAAAATTACTGTTTAATGGTAAGTACCTGGGCGACAACTATTTATTGTAATATGGTGATGTATAGGTGATAATCTTAACTACATTTTTTTACTAATTTAAACTTGTCTAAAACAAAAATATATATATATATATATATATATATATATATATAAACTTGAACATATAAAAAAAAACAAAAGTTAATCACCGGGCGAGATTCGAACCCGTGACACTCGTTTCTAGCCGTCCGCGTCTTAACCCGCCAGACGGACAGGGGCCGGCCACACGAAATTAGCGACCATATTCTGCGTCGAAAGAAAAACGCACTAAAACTCGAAAACACGCGTTTTCCCAAACATAAGACTAATCTAGATTGATTGTATACCCCCAAAAACCCCCATATACCAAATTTCAGCGAAGTCGTTAGAGCCGTTTCCGAGATCACAGAAATATATATATACAAGAATTGCTCGTTTAAAGGTATAAGATAATAATGATTAGCTATTATGATTATTTATCGAGGCCTTAAATTTATCCATACCAGAATCAGAATCAGAATCAGAATCAGACACATTTATTTGCTTTCACGTATAAATACATGCAAATACAATTGTAAAATATACTCTAAAGTACTTACATGCTAAAACTGATTATTCTAAGGTTAGGTATGTATGGGAGTTATGCATTTTAAATGTCCATAATGCAGTAATACCATAATGTCCATAATGCAGTGCCATAATTATTACAGATGTGACCTTGTGTTCTATAAATTATTAGAAATAATTCTTCTTTGAAATTTCAAGGGCGTGAACTTACGAATTATTCTCTGCTGTTACCACCAAGATGTTACCATTGGTAACAACTGGGATTTTTCCCACCTTTTACCATTGGTAACTACTGGGATTTTTTGTTTGGGAAAATAATCCCAGTAGATGCCAGTGGTAACCACAGTGGTTACCAGTGGTAACAGGTTGGCGGTAACAGCTGGGAATAACCCGAACTTATTAACTTATTTTTGCGAGGGTTGCAGTTCTAACCTAACTTAACCCACTTTTATGGTAGCAGTTCGTTTTTTGAAAAAAAGCACTGGTAGCTGTAAGAGCGTGCGACTTGCAATCCGGAGGTCGCGGGTTCAAACCCCAGCTCATACCAATGATTTTTTCGGAACTTATGTACGAAATATCATTTGATATTTACCAGTCGCTTTTCTGTGAAGGAAAACATCGTAAGGAAACCGGCCTAATCCCAATAAGGCTCTTGCCCTCTGGGTTGGAAGGTCAGATGGCAGCCGCTTTTGTAAAAACTAGTGCCTACGCCAATTCTCGGGATTAGTTGCCAAGCGGACCCCAGGATCCCATGAGCCGTGGCAAAATGCCGGGACAACGCGAGGAAGAAGAAGTTCGTTTTTGCAAGGATCGCAGTTCCAATCTAACCTAACCCACTTTTATGGCAGTAGTTCGATTTTGCGAGGGTCACGGTTACGGTTGCCAACCGTCCCGCTATACGCGGGACGTCTCGTTTCTGGGGCCCTAGAGTATGCGTCGCGCAATGGGCCCGTGCGGGACGCCGATTGTCCCGTTTTCAGGCTAGACTAGATTTTTAGCACGGATACGGATATTCAGTTGCAGAGTAGGTAACTTATTTGAGAGCGGGTGATTTTAATTTGAATATACCGCGACGCGAGTAACGAGCGAGAACACCGTGCTCTCATTCGCTCGCTCGGCACTACCCTGCCTGTTTAATTTTTCATGCTTTTCAAATCGTTGACGGTCAATATACCCTACCCAGCTCACAAAATGAAAGCCCAAAATAATTTGTGTATAAGCGAATTTTGGCATAGTTGTAGTCGTTGTAGATAAAGAGGCCTAAAACAACATACTGAAAATACTGATATATGGGGGTGGTGCTAACCAGTATGGACCCCCCCGATTTAAAGGTATTTTTTTAGTTTTAAGTAAATAAATCGTAATCGGTGGCCTGTAATAAAAAAATATCTAATAAATATGTAAAATATGTAATCTGCATAAAATTGTCTACAAGAAACATTCATACAATTTTCTGCTAGGTTCAATATTCGAAGAGATATTAACGCGGAAAAGTTAATTATAATATATTCTAAGGTCTCTTTTATTTGGTTTTCGTAAAAAACTCCTAAATTTTAGTTATGGTTCATACTTTACAAATTATTTACGAAAAACTTAAAAAAGGAACCTTAGAATTGATTTGAATTAACTTTCCCTCTTCAATATCTTTTTAAATATTGATTCTAGCGGAAAAGTGGGCTGAATCTTTTTTGTAGAAAATGTTGTGTAAATTATGTACGAGGATCGCAGTTCTAACCTAACCTAACCTATTTTTGACAGCAGTTCGTTTTTACAATAGTCGCAGTTCTAACCTAATATAACTTTTGTGGCAGCAGTTCGTTTTTGCGACGGTCACAGTTCTAACCCAACCTAACCCAATGGCAGGTTATTGAGGAGAAAGCCTGTGCTAAACCCCATACAAATCTTGACTCCCTAAAGCGGGCCATAGTTAAGACAGTGACGGAATTAGACATGACAATCGTGCGTGCCGCTATTGATGACTGGCCTCGTCGTTTGAGGGCCTGTGTCAAGGCCAGAGGAGGCCATTTTGAATGATATTGTCATATGTAATTCCTGATTTTGTGTACTTCATTTTAATATATAGTTTATTCAACTTTCGTTCGTATATTTTATGTAGATAAAGATTATTGCAGTATCAGAATTTAGTAACCAACTAGGTATACTATGCCTTAAACAGCTTTTGACAAGTTTGCACAGATTATTTGTTAGGAATAAATATCACATTGATGCATCAAGGCGGTTATTTTACAGTTTGTGCTAGTGGCGCCCTCCCTACGCAGAGTTTTGCGTAATATTCTCTACTGTCCATTTTTCTACTCGAGTAGGTACATGAACAGGTAAAAGTGACGGAGTGTTATTATAAACGTCATATTTTCTTAGAAATTTGACATTGATGATGAATTTTGACATGGCCACACTTTGTTATTTCAAATGTCATGCAGCTATTAATCGACAAGCTGCTATTAATCGTTTGTCCCTTTCCGACGTATAGGTATGATGGAAAGGGACAAAGGATTATCAGCGGCTTGTCGACTTTAGTAGACGTTTATGAATAACAGGGTTAGTTTTTTTATGTTTCACTACTAGTGGCTGTGCTTAGGGCTTGCAATTCGATTATTCGAATATTCGAGATTTCGAATATTCGCCTTGTTTTCATATTCGAATATTCGGCCGCTCAGTTTTCGAATATTCGAATATTTTTTTATTACTCGAAAAAATCTATTTTATCCGCTATAGTTACAGTTTCTGTGTGTTTTGCCGGGTATTTTTTTTTACAGTGAATGAGGAACAGTAGGTATCCAAATGCGAAGGAAATAATATTTTCATTGTATTCTTCTCGATAGGCTTCGTGAAATTACAGCTAAACCTAACTTGATGTCAACGAAAATAAAATCAAAAATTGTTATTTTTATTGTGCGGCTAATGCTTTTTGTAGGACTGTGGGTACATAGCAACGTTACGTAAGTTTTAAGATAAAGGGTCATTCTGTTTATTCAGTAGGGTTACTACAAGCGTAAACGCACCTGCCCGACTAATTTAACCATGCACCTTCAGGTGACGAATAATCTACCCAGTAGTCAGCCAACTTTTTCCCTTTAATATTCCAATATTATAATAGCCGACCATCAGGAATCAAAACTTGCCAAAACAAATAAAGCTAATGAAAATTCAATATACATAGACACATACAATACATACAATCACGCCTATTTCCCGGAGGGGTAGGCAGAGACCACGGATTTCCACTTGCTACTGTTTAGGGTGTCTAGACCAGGCCTTTCTTCAAGATTTCCCCGATTTGATCAGAGAAAGCCTGCCGAGGTCTACCCCTTCCAGCTCCGTCTTCTACAGCTCCATTATGTATTTTGACGACCGGTTTGGCCTAGTGGGTAGTGACCCTGCCTACGAAGCTGATGGTCCCGGGTTCAAATCCTGGTAAGGGCATTTGTTCGTGTGATGAGCATGGATATTTGTTCCTGAGTCATGGGTGTTTTCTATGTATTTAAGTATTTATTAATATTTATATATTATATATATCGTTGTCTAAGTACCCTAAACATAAGCCTTATTGAGCTTACAGTGGGACTTAGTCAATTTGTGTAATAATGTCCTATAATATTTATTTATTAATTATTATTATTTATTTATTATACACTCTCTTTATTAGCCTTCTTCCACTCATTCTTTCCACGTGTCGAATGATTTGAGATGGTATCTCAACATACCTTTTTCAATTCTTGTCACTACGAGTACATCTTCATTCAGTCAGCACTTTTCCTCTATCACACTGTTCCTAATTATATCTTGTAATCTCACACCACACACACTTCTCAACGCTCTTGTTTCCACTGCATCCACGTGGCACTGATGCCTCTTCTGCTATACCTAACTTTCGCTACCATACATAAGTGCGGGCACCAACACCCCTCTATGCACAGACAACCGTGCTTTTTGTGACACCTTCTGGCTGCTCATAAAAGCGTTAAGTGCCCCATCGACACGACACGATTAATTTCCAGCATTTACTCCCTTTCAATGTCTTTATCATGCTTACCGTCTCTAGTAAACAAAGTTCCCAGGTACACAAGCTATTTCACTTGTTCCACTCTTTCTTGACCAATAAAAAATTTCACAGTTTGTCATATTTCCCCCCTTTCCAAATACCATTACTTTCGTCTTGATTACATTTATTTCATTATTTTCTGCTGCAACTCTTCACCCGATGATGCTAGCAATACCAGGTCATCTAAAGAAGACATCTGACAAGTAACTCACTCCTTCTCAACCCACATTCATCATTTCTCAAATGATGCAATGCAAACTATTATCCATGAGTAGATAAACCAGCCACGGTGACGCTACACATCCTTGCCTAACACTCTTTTCGATGCTAAGCCACTCGGTGTACTATCCGTTTACTATCACACAACCACTGGAATAGAGCGGAACAAAATACAATTGAATGAAAGGCTTTTTATAGGCAACTGAGTGACTAAAAATAAATATTAAATTTAAATCGCAAAAATAATACCCTACTACATTTTTTTCTCTTACGTGTTTGGATGCTTATATGTAGTTATAATAGTATTCATTCACGCAACGATGCATTTATACTAAAAGTTTTATCTACAAATATTGAATACGTCCATTTTTTGCGTTTCGACTCGTTTTATAAATGTGGGCATCACAGTAGGATGATAAAACTAGTCAATTAAGTAGATTTCTGCAAAATATCATTAGTTTTTGCAATATTTGAAAATAGTTTTTGAATAAAACGATTTAAAAAAAACCGATTCCCGGTCATTTTCTTATTTCTTTAAAATATTCGAATATCTCGTCAGAAAAAGTAGAATATTCGAATTCCTGAAGGTTTCGAATATTTGCAATCCCTAGCTGTGCTACAACGGAAAAGACCGCATACATATCTACATCGACGATTTTTGGTATACAGGTACTTTAGACCAAAACATTTAATTTTTCCACTAGTCCCTAAAAATCCACACTTAGGGGGGGAATAATGACGTCAATTTATGTATGGGATTTGAATTTTTTTTTTCAAAACCTATCGTGTGGGGTATCAAATGAAAGAGCATTAAGAGACGATTCTAGAAATATATTACACTCTTACCTTTTAGCCACCTGTTTTCTAAAAATCTAAAAAACATTTTCGAAACATGGCAAAGGGCTTCCCCGGCCCGGGTGAGATGTGGCTCGGTGATTTTTTCCAAAACACACTCCAAACGTCTTGGTCATATCCTCACATCAAATAAAATAAAGCAATTTGTAAAATAATAACTATAATAGGTTTTGAAAAAAAGCCCCACACGATAGGTTTTGAAAAAAATAAATCGAATCCCATACAAAAATTTGATGACGTCATTACTCTCCCCCTAATGAATGAATAAATGAATGAATTTATTTTATTTCAGACTTTTTCAAATCCATATTTTTGTTAGTAGTTACACATGTAGAAAAATGGTTAGTAAACAATGATGACTATCAATAAATCAATTAATTAAGGAACTAGTGGAAAAATTAAATATTTTGGTCTAAAGTACCTGTGTACCAAAAATCGTCGAAGGAGATAGGTATGTATGCGGCAAAGTAGCTGTTTTTCCGTTGTAGCACATCCACTATACCGTACCACTTAATTAAGACAAAACTGATAAAATGTAATCATAGTAGGTACCTACTGTTCGTTTAATACAGAAAATATTAGTAAACTCTGTTAAAACTGTCTGTCTGTTGTTTTTGAGAGTTAAATATATACGTATAGGCCCCTCTTTAATATTTCCAGGATATCCACGATGAGGTTGCGGTTCGTGAACACTTGAACGAGATCACGAAGACGGGTTGTGGACTCACGTGCGGTAAATGCGGACTCACTAGAAAATATGTAAAAGCTTACTTGAGCCACGTGAGAAGATGCTCAGGATCGAAAGTTAGTACCTTCTTATAATAGGTGTAACATTTTTTTTATTTTACCAGGGATTCTACGGCAAGATCTATAACACGCGATCACAGAAAGTGACAGGTGTTATAGAAAAACTTTCAGTAACATCAATAGATGGCGTGGCTCGCGAGTTTTCCTACTATAACACTCGACCTATTAACTTATACGTTCTATTAAGATATTGAAGTCAGTCAGAGTCAGAATCACAATCAGAATAATCTTCAATAAATAAATTCAGGTATCTTTATTTTAACTGTAGGTGTAATAAACAATAAATAACTCTATAACTTAAGTTTACGAGAAACATACATATATTATTTCGTTATTTTTATGAGAAACTTATGTTACAGGCCGAGTGTTCATCTGAACTGAGGTCTAGCGAAGAACAAGTAGAATCTAATGTCAAAATTAAAGAGCCGCCTGCCGACGAACGAGACGGCCTAGTTATATGTGGCGTGTGTGAGGAATCTATGCAGGACTCAGAATGGAACGAACATAGAGCCACTCGACATGACTATCTTGCTTGGAAATGTGGAGAGTTACCTTTGGTAAGCTTATTTTTGTTTGTTTATGAGAACAGAACATCGAACGATGTAAAAGTAGTGGCTACGCCATAATTCATGGGCTAGTAAAGATTCAGACGATGAATTTGAAATAGTGTACCCAACACATTTAAGGAGTTAAACAATGTAGGGAAAATATTGTGAATATTCCGAATACCTATATGTATTTATTGGCCATGTAAATTTGCACATCAACTTTTACTTGTTAATCTATGTATCATTATTTCCTGACTGGCTAAAAATATTTTTTTGGGAAATTAAAATCACCAAACCATCCATTTTTCTGTAAGTTACAAGGCCAATAATGAGCTCACACTGCAAGGCCAATAACTACTTAGTGGGTCAATAGGATAGGTTACAATATTATGATGCAACTAGCTGGCATAATTTTGTCTCCTGGCTGATGGAACAGAATAACGACTGTAAACAGTTAATCCACCTTAATTTTGTTTATTTACTTCAGACATAACGTTAAATTATATTTATCAGGATGTGACGGATGAGGCTGCAGTTAAAGCACACTTATATGAGGTAACGAAGGCGTGTGGCGGACTGACATGCGCTAAATGTGGGCTCACCAGAAAATATGTCAAAGCTTACTTGAGTCATGTTCGAAACTGCACTGGGTTGAGCGTTAGTATAAGATGAACTATTGCATGCAGTAGTGTAGTATTAGCTGGTTAAAAACTTTTTTGCTTCCTTCACTTAAAGTTTAAATTAACATATTCAACATTACATATTCGTTAGTAGTTATTTTTTCTTTGTATATCTTATATATATGCTTGCAGTGTTTAAATATTCATCCACTTTTTTTGATGTGTAAAGTTATTATCCTTTGTAGAGGCAGATAACATGCCGCTTAACTAGTAAGAGTTTCAATAGATGGCGTTGTAACGTTAACGTGCTATACAAAATACATATACAAAAATAAGAGGTCGAAATCTGGCATATACTGATGCTATCTAAGTAACTCAAAATTATCTGACCATGAGACATGCAATATAGCTGCTATAGCGAGCGGAAAATCCGGCGAAAATACCGTTGACGGTCAAATGATTTTGACGCAGTTACAGTGGAAAATTGGTTGAGAAGGAAGTTATTTTTTAGGAGTCCCAAAACGATGCCACATACAACGTGTCATCGGAGATAATGCTTAAAGTGGAATATAGTCCTATTAATGAAGAAGCTGATGAAAATGGTGCGGATACGAATGCTGGTCCAATAAAATGTGGGGTGTGCGAAGAATTAGTACAGACGGAAGACTGGTATCATCACATAGGTTCACGACATAACTATTTAGCATGGAACCATGAAAATACGCCTTTGGTAAGTAACTTGTTTGGTTGGTTACTGTAGGTACACGAAACGAAACGATCGTCCGATATGTTTACTTTACAGAAACGATAATTGCAAAACCAAGCCAAAATACGAGCTAGATTGTTTTTACTTGCTATGCAGGCAAATTAATTAAAACGTGTGTATATAAAGTTATATTTCTCCTTCTTGCGGAACTGTTCTGAACGAAGCTCACCTTTAACATCTAGTCGCCCAGAAGTTTCTAAAAAGTCTCCAATACCATTATATTTTGATTCTGGTTTTGACATATCAGATTTCCATTTGTCTTGGTAAATATTGACGGTGCCCACAGGATGACGATATAAATCTCTCTTATTATTCCGTTTATTACACCCTCAGTTAATGATTCGGAACTAAGGGTCAAATATTATCTAATATTTCTAAAAATACCATTTCAGGATGTAAATGATGAGGAGGCAGTTCGAAATCACTTGTACGAGATCACGAAGGCATGTGGCGGCCTCACCTGCTCCAAATGTGGACTAACCAGAAAATATGTTAAAGCCTACTTGAGTCATATTAAGAGCTGCAATGGACTTAACGTAAGTTAAATATATGTCAATCTTTTATTTTCACAAATGAATGTAAGAAGAGGTTTTGAACTTCTTTTTGACAAGTGTCTGAATATGACGTCTTTATGTTAGCACTGTAGGGACTGCGTCCTACATTCGCCCAAGCTTAAATGATATTAAATAAATTAATATTAATTTCAGCTTCTCCCGTTATACGCAATGTGCATTTATATAATAGCATGTAACTGTTTATTATGATCGTTATAGGTACAGTCGAGTTCATTAATATGTATACATTTTTTCACCTTATTGCAATGGATTAAGGTGAAGAAATGTATTTATGAACTTGACTGTATGAGCTTGTAAAAGCATCGTATAATCAATATCCTTTCCTTTGTCGGGACTTACGTATTGTTTAAATCTCTTTTATTGTTTGTGTCCGAATATTGTTAACTAAGACAATAAACTCGCTTGTAGCCAGCGTGGGAAACGCTTTTAGGATTGGCATATGCGAAACCGTTGTAGGTTCTGTACCGCTATTCCGATGAACCTGATGCGTACCAGCAAAGTTACGGTCTTCGGGATCGCGGGAATTAGGAATCGGTTCGTATTCAGACGTCAACTCGACAACTCGACCATATCACAAGTTGAGCTTGACAGCGTATTGGTACCTATTATTTAAGGGTCGAGCTTGATTGCTCCTTACTTATTATTGTAATTAATGTTAGTTTAGTCTTCAAGTAGTGTTAATATAGATTAATTATTGTTACCGTGTCTGAACTTTTATTTCAACAATCTTAACACCTTAGTATATATGTATACCAAACCCCACTGTTTAAGCACAAATACGTCAAGTCCTAGGAATAAATAACATGTCTAGGAAGAAATTACCTCAAATTCTATCCCTCGGTTAATAAAATGCGAAAGTGTGCAAACTGAGTGAACGCTCAATAAGCGGTTTGCTCAAGTCCAAAAGTATGCGAGCAACCAGATTGCACGCTGCACAGTGTACTGTCCCCGCCCCGCCGAACGCTCCGCTAGAGGCTTAGCTCTCAAGTTGTACAGAAATAGCTGGACTTAAGCTATACTCCATATTTTCACTTCTTAGTGTTGACCAAAACCCGACAGCAGTGACGTTGTTACGAAGTTGATGTTATTTCAGAAATGTATTATTTTGAGTAATGTTATCTAATTATATACCTATATTTAAATTACAGGAGTCACAAAATGACAGTACATATAACGTTTCATTCCATGAAGTGAAGTTAGCTGAAAAGCCAAGTGATACAAAAATCTCATCTAAAATAGCAAATGCGAATGACTTGGTGAAATGCGCGGTGTGTGAAGAATCTATGCAAGAAAAAGACTGGTTTAGCCACATAGCCTCACAACACGATTACTTAGCATGGAAAGTTGGAGATACAGCTTTGGTATGTTAAGCCATGTTAATTGTAATGTTGAATGTTATAACTTCTTTTTAACTTAATTACAAAGTGTTTTATTTATTTATGTAAACATTGTTGAACAACTTGGTTACAAAATATATAAACATACAAATGACAGACTTAATGGTTAATGATATTCTCTACCAGTCAACCAAAGCGAGAGAAATAGAGACATATACAGAATGTAACAAAAATAGAGGGAATCCGTTTAAGGTTATTTTCAGTATCATGTTCAGATTAGGAAAAAAGAGAAAAAAGAAAATTTTTTACGCGATTTTTTTTCTATGGGGCAGGTCGTTCAAATCGGCCAACGCACCATACAAAGGACGATTCTTTTGCTACTGAATTTTTTTTTCTACTTTTTCCTAATCAAAACACGATATTGATTATACCGGGATCCTCACTAATTTTTTTTACAACTTGTATAAATGTTGCAAATAGAAAATATGAATTAGGAATCATTGCGAACATCAAGACCTTATAAAATATATGGTTTGAAAGGCCCCATTCTCCTCAGAACTGCATGATGGTGGGATCCGTAATGATTCGACAATAATTCCCAAATATTTAAGAACAATTTATTCAATGGTTTAGATTTAGTGTAAGCACACTTTTGTTTTGCTCTCGATTAACATCATGTTCGTTGGCGATCAAATCGACCAGACCCATGGTCCGTATTTTTATCACGTCAATTATGACATTTCAGGATGTGCAAGATGAAACCGCCGTAAAAGATCACTTGTATGCAATCACGAACACATGTGGCGGGCTCACGTGCTCAAAATGCGGACTCACCAGAAAATACGTCAAAGCTTATTTGACTCATTTCAAAAACTGCAGTGAAATTGATGTGAGTACTAAACAGTATTTTAAGATTGGTAGCGCCTTAGCTAAAATTTAGAGCGTTTTTTCCAATGTAATCTTCTTTCTCGCGTTGTCTCGGCATTTTGCCACAGCTCATGGGAGCCTGGGGTCCGCGTGACAACTTATCCCAAGATTTGGCGTAGGCACTAGTTTTTACGAAAGCGACTGTCTCTGACCTTCCAACCCAGAGGGTAAACTAGGCCTTGTAGGAATTATTCCGGTTTCCTCACGATGTTTTCCTTCACCGAAAAGCGAGTGGTAAATATCAAATGATATTCCGTACATAAGTTCCGAAAAAGTCATTGGTACCAGCCGGGGCTTGAACCCGTGACCTCCAGATTGCAAGTCGCACGATCTTACTGCTAGGCCACCAGCGCTTTTTTTTCCAATGTAATAAATAAATAATATATATTTTTAAAACGAAAATGTCCATCGATATAAAATATAAAAAAGCGGCCAAGTGCGAGTCGGACTCGCCCATGAAGGGTTCTGTACCATTTATGACGTATATTCTTTCACTGATATGTGATAATTTAGTTAAATATCAAAAAGTGGCGCTATCTTACCGGGTACAACCTAAAGGTTATGGCGCCATCGTACGAAACGATGTCACCATACCTTAAGCCTTTGATCTATTAGATGGCGTCACTTTTCATTATTTCGCAAATTTAACACATATCACTGAAAGAATAAGGATCAAAGTCAAATGGCGTTCTAAAAGTTTTAATCATGTGTCGAAAGATGACAGTAAATCTACGTGGCTACAAAGTTTTCTTTGACAATCCACTTCTATTTCAAATTCTCTTTGATTTGACCAAGCTAAGACACGAGCTATATTCATGAAATACTCTGTGAAATTATCATTAAAGTCAAATAAAATAACATATAATAATTCCTAAATATATAGAAATAACTGCTATATGCTCAAATTACTCAACTTTTACAGGAATCACAGAATACGACTATTTCCAACACTTCAACCGAGAAGTCTGGTGTGGACTTGGTCGACTTCGCTAACAGTTCTACAAGCAATCACAAACTACAAGAGTCTGTAGTAAAATGCGGTGTTTGCTCACAGGATGTTCAAGAAACAGAGTGGAATAATCATATAGGCTTTCTTCATAATTATCTGGCTTGGAAATGTGGAGAGGAGACTTTGGTATGTTGTTTTTATAGACAGTAATTAGCTCGTCTATTTAAGGCAATTGAATATCAATAAAATACTCTATTGCGGCGGGGTTGACCGGGATATCCGCATTGTACGCTTTGGCTTTAGACTCTAGTTAAAATTTGAAAAAAAAAAAAACTGACCCTTATAAGAGGTGCTGCCCTTTGTAGTCCGTGTACATGTCGTTTTATGAAAGCTGGTACGAATGGAATGAATGAGGGAATGAAAATATTTGTGTGTATGACATTAACCCATAAAATGGTGGCTCTGACTGTATGTGTACCGATACATGTGTCTCTCATAAAATGAAAGTGAATGACGTTTCCAAGGCAGCCCGGAGGACCGCTATACCAATTTGACACCGGACGCGATCGATTGGCTGCGTGGCCTGCTATTACTATAATATATTGCCTACACTGTTACGCCATACGCTTAATTAAATAAAAGTTTCGTTCCATTGGTGCCAGCTTTCGTGAAACGACCTCTAGCATAGGTGGCCAATAACGCGGCGTGTGTCGACATGACAGTGTGGATCATCAATGCGTTGTGGCGCCTTTTACAGGCTAATTCGAACATACATTGATATCAGAATGACATCTAACTGATGTCATTCAGTTAATGTGCATTTTGTTTCGGTCGAAAAAAAATATTCTTTAGCAACTTGCGGTTCAAGTAAATTTGGTTGTACATACTTATGTTAAGAGCTGTCCAATGTAAAGTGAACCGTAAACTGGTAATGAATCAATTGCCTCAACCGTACTTGTCCGTGCCTGTTTTTTTTATTATTATGCGTTATAATTTTGGGTCCAGTCCCCGCGAAGTTTACGGGCGGCTGGATCCGTAAGGTCATGTGGGATGTTTTATATCTCTAATGAATGATGTGACACTGGGGTGATGTTGTGTTGTTATGAAAGGTGATGGTGGTAATGAATGTTAAGATGTGAAGATGGGTGGTGTAGATGTGTTTTTTTAATGTGTTGTTGAACGTTTTTAGACTGTTGATTATGGTCCTGGATAGTTTGCAAAATGAGGTCAAAGTACTTTCTCTGCTAATGAGGTCTTGCCTGGTCCGTGCCTGTATCGGCGCGGGCGAGACGCACAATAACTAAATAACATGATTCATCAAATATCATTTTGATGTCAGTGCACGTTCCAATCGGCCTTTTATTAATTAGTATTCGTTTAACGTTTATATTAAAGAATTGAATACATTTTTGAATTTGTTTCGATTGTCAGGATGTGGCCGATGAGGAGAGCGTTCGTAAACACTTGATACGCATCAAAAAGAAGATCGGCAGCCTTACGTGTGCGAAATGCTGCAAAAATATAAAAACTGTAAACAAATACACGAGACACGTTAAGTCATGCGAAGGAATAAGTAGTAGTGTAAGTCTGACATATTTTTGGTACAACGTAATTTGAAGTAGACCTAAGGTTTTTATTTTATCTGAACTGGTTGTTCTATTTGACCTGGCTTCTGTCTTTCTAAGTTAAAATCTTAAGTTATTCTAAAGTTATTTTATTTTAAACTTTTTTGCATATAAAAAAAAGCTATAAATGGTGGAGATAAAGCCTCATGGCATTCTCTACCAAATAGAAAAATTTCAAGATGGGTGCAGTGAGAACCGTTTAGAAGCAAAGAAGTATGACAGAACCTATAACTTATCCATGTCATAAGATATAAATATAATATGTGCATATTTATATATATGTGCACGTGCTTAAGTGTTACTAATACGCTGTTTTTTTAAGTCCGTTAATTTCTAAGATGCTTCCTGAGTTTAAATTAAGTCACTTTCTCAAAGAAACCGGTATTCTAATTAACTCCATTTTGGAGATATCGATAATTTATTTTTATCTGATAAGGCCCCTACGAGTATGTACACTTGCCTTAGGTTTACATATTTATTAGTGTTTATCAATTTACACATTTGCTACTAAACGCAAGTACTATCTCGGACGATCGATATTCGAAATGCCTCGCTGTCATAGTTTTCGCCGGAACTATGCAATGAGTTTAGACTCGTTAGAACCGACTGTGCAAAGAATAACGCAATGTTTGACACTATTTTATTGCTTTACCAGGATTTGAAAGACAGCTCTCTGGATCTAGTGGTAGAGAGACAAGTGCAGGCGCTAACAACACCAGCAGACTCCGCGCTGGTGAAGTGTGGGGTGTGCGGGCAGTACTCGGCGAACGAGGACTGGACGCAACATATAGCCGCCAGTCACGGATATCTGGCTTGGAAAGACGGCGAACCTCCTTTAGTGAGTAATGAATATGCAAATCTTTGCTCTTGTTTACTGTCTCCGTGTTTTATGATCCATGTTTTCATTAGGTTACTCAGGTATAACTATCTTACTATAGTTTGGTAAGAGTTAGTTGTCACTGGAGCGTAAGTAGAGAGTATCATGCTGTGTTTTTCCTACACTTGTAATATCACGCCAAAAATGGGATATCTATAACCGACAGGTGAGAAGTAAAACTCACTAATTACCACCACAAGTTCATAGCCATAATGAACCATAATACTACTAAAATAAGGTTGATTTATGTTTAATTGTTTTTAGTAATTATTAGTGAGTTCTGCTTGTCACCTGCCGGTATATATAGTTCGTGTCATCCACGATGACGGGCTGATTTGTCAAATCTAATCTTCTTAAAACATGTCATTACGAGTCAAGGCGCCCGTCTTCGTGAATGACACGATCTATAGTTTTTACATTCTACTGCTAATGACAAAATTGATTTGCTACTACATAAAAATATTTTAGTTATATATTTATAATTTTAATAATTTTCAGAATATAAATGATGAAGAGGAAGTACGAGTGCATATGCGTAATATTATTATTGAAGTCGGAACTTTGACCTGTCAGAAATGTGATCTGCCGTGCAAATCTGTTAAGTCATACTTACGTCATCTGAAGATTTGCGAGGGCGTAGAGGTTTGTGAAACTTAAAATAAATAATAATATAATAATTTCTTTAGAATCTAGGGCAGCTTGGAGGTTGGGATCCTGTGTTTAAAGAGAACAAAAAATATATAGGTAATCATTGTAGCCAGTCTACCGTATTCTGTCCGACATGCCTACCGCAAGATATTTTACATTTAGGTAATAGTTTTGAAGTAAAGTAGAGTAGTCTTTGAATTATATAGTGACTGTCGGTTGGCCTGACTTGATTCACAAGATGTTATTTACGCATTTAATTTACATTTGACAGGAGGACAAGAACGAAAATAAGACTGAAGTGTCAACAATTGAAAAAGCGGATACTTTGAAATGTGGAGTTTGTGACGAAGTTGTTATAAGTTTACTCTGGTCACAGCATTTGTCTGAAAAGCATGATTACCTCGCTTGGAAGGCAGGGGATGCTCCTGTGGTAAGTTACTATAAAAAGTAATTAATGTTTTTTTTTGTAATATACACAATAAACAAATTTACAGCTTTGAAATTTCGCCAAACTGCAGAACAGTTTGTTGGCGTATGTGTGTGTTCTAATAAGCATCAAAAATTTATATATAACGTTAATATCTTTTTTATTATTATAGAATTTTGAGGACGATAAAGAGGTTCATCAACATTTGACAAATTTCACTAAAGAATTTGGGAGTTTGAGCTGCAAATACTGCGGAATAAATCTGAAATACGTGAAATCCTTTTTGCAACACATAAAGGCCTGCAAAGTCAGTATAAGTACATTAGTTACAATACTATTCATCTATCAAGTCTGGAATCAATTTTCCTGGAGTCTTCCTATCTCCGTAGGATATGTGATCTATCTTTTTGTGATGTTTTATATATATTTAAGCATTTTTCAATTACATACCTAGGTCTAGGTATATTGTAAATAGTAGTCTAGTACTTAGGGGCTAGGCCGATTTGTGAAAAATTGTCCTATGATATTTATTTATTTTAGTGTAAAAACAATAATTGAAACCTTAGTTTGGACTGAGTTTTTCTGTATGACAATTGGCAAGCAGATTTTAATGAATAAAATAAACACTTCTAGATTGGTGGTATAAGGGAAAGAGTCCCAGCATCCGTTGTTGATTTCGATGACGTAGACTTCGCAAGCGGCGGAACCTGCGGCGTTTGTGAAAAGGAAGTGGAGGCCGGCAAATGGATACACCATACGCAGAAAGAACACAACTACTTAGCATGGAGAAAAGGAGAAAGGCCTTGGGTGAGTTTTTATTAGATGTCGGTAAAGAATTTTAATAACTTTACAAATGTAAAAAGTTTTTTGCAATATTTAAATTGGTCTTGTCACAATCCGGGTATACACATTATCCGATAACACGTATTTTCCGCTTTGTAACGAAAAGCGCCTACGAACAGAGACCTCGCCGAAGGTCCCTGGCAGTGAATATGTAAATTGTTGACATTAAGATGACTTGAATATGCAAAAGGACTGTGTTGTATACATATTTGAATGATCTACATTTGGGTTATGTACACTAAGTACAGTTGGCGGTCACAGGTGGCGTCGGATCCTATAATATATCCAGCTTAAAAGTAAACATTCATATTTTCATCATATCTTGTATCTTTCAGAACTTGGATAGTTTTGAAGACGTGAACCAGTATTTGTACGTAATCTGCAAAAGAATGGATGGCTTAACCTGTAACAAGTGTGGCTTAGTGAGAAAATATGTGAAGACTTATTTGACACACATCAAAGATTGTAATGTTATTGACACGTCAGTTGCTGAAGGAATCGGGCCTTCGAATAAAGGTAACATACTTCCAACTATACTTTAAACTTTAATATACTTAGGTCATAAGTTCTGACACAAAGATATTGACTGATAAAAAAGCTATAGGTACATTCCTTATTATTCATGTAATGGGTTGAAAATTTATTTAATGCTGAATTACATGCAATAATAATTTTTTAACGTAATTTGATAACAGTTTTGCATAATTCTATGTAATATTCGGAAAAATGACATAAAAAAATATGCAATAAATACGCGACTTGTTCAAGGTGATTTTGATCCCTATTTATTTATTTTTCTTTTTTACATATTTAATCTTACATAAAATAAAAACCGGGTGTTTTATTTTTCCTAGAATATATAATTCATGTGTATTGGGTTGCCAAAATTTGCAACTGAACGTGTTTAACCAAACCTACTCGTCAGATGGCAGTCAACAATTCGCATCTCACTGAAAAGTACCCTAAGTTTGAAGGGTAAGCTGAATTAAAGACTTGTCGCAGAACTAAATGCTGGCCCCTATTTCACCACGGCTACAATTGTCAGTGACATATGTCGAGCGACAATTGTCAAGCGACAGGTGACATATTACAATTTTATAAAATATTTTCTATAGAAATGCTTACAAACATGACAGGCATTTTGCTACAATTGTATGTATTACAATTATGTTGTGAAACAAGAATTACTTTTTCTACTCGACATATTTGTAGAATTATCGGTGAATCTTGACATGTGGTTGAAGCTGTGTCGAGTTGCGTGACAATTGTAGTATGTCGTGGTTGACATACGCGTAATTCAAAATGGCTCTCCATGCGAGTAGTAGTGACGCTAGTGATAGTAACAGTGATCTTGATGATTTCGCATATAGAAGAAGATTTAAAGAAAGAATCAATTTTTCTTTTATCTCACGGATATTTCATTTAAGGAAAAATTTCGTGTTAGTAAAATTAGTGTAGAATATTTATTAAATAGAATCGGTGCACATATTGAACATCCAGCGACAAAAAACAAAGCTTTAAAGCCTTGCCAACAAATTCTTTGTACAGTGCTGCATTGGATGGGGTCGGGTTCTCAATATCACGTTAGCGGAGATAATCATGGAGTATCAAAGGCTACCATTCATCGGTGTATAAAAAGAGTTGCAATTGCAATTGTCAATGAAATGTTTGGGAGAGAAGTACGATAGCCGGAGAATTCCA
This sequence comes from Cydia pomonella, assembly GCF_033807575.1. Taxonomy (NCBI): domain Eukaryota; kingdom Metazoa; phylum Arthropoda; class Insecta; order Lepidoptera; family Tortricidae; genus Cydia; species Cydia pomonella. The sequence goes on along the minus strand of NW_026907803.1, from coordinate 581,181 downwards.
ACGCTATCCCGCATTTATTTAGAGAAATTGCAAATATTCCAAGAATTGGTGGAGTCGTTGATGGATCTTTAATACCCATTGAAGTTTTTAAGCGTATCAAAAAAAAAAAAAACAAATTTGATACATGTTTCCCTATGTTTAGTCGTTACAATTGTTTTCTACAATTGTCGCACCTGTCACCGTGGTAAAACCGATAATACTACATATGTAATATTTTGTGACATTTGTCACACCTGTCGCCGTGGTGAAACAGGGGCCTGGTGATAAAATAACGAACTAAAAAAGTGGCGGTGACATAATCGGACAGACAGACGGACATGACGAATCTATAAGGGTTCCGTTTTTTGCCATTTGGCTACGGAACCCTAAAAAGTAGGCTCATACGTATTTTATTAATGTGACATTGATTTTACTCCCTTTTGTAAAGTATAATTTTTCACAATCCAGCCGCGTATTTGCGTCTAACGACAATCCCAAAGTAAACAAGTAGTAAATAAAGACGCCATCTAACTTTGAAACTAATTATATTACGTTTGTATAAAACAAGTTTTCAAATCATGGCAAACCTGTTTAATTAAAAGGTTTGTATTACATTTTATTAGTCAAAACCTTTGTGACAGAACTTATGACCTAGCTAAGTATAATATACAATTAGATACTCGTTTAGGTAAAATGAGCTATTTGCTAGATTTATACATACAGTCATGAATTTAGTTTTGTGTTTACAAGTGTATAATTTCTTAATTTTGGGTTTCCAGATGAACATCAGTGCGCTATGTGTAACCAAGTGATAAAGTCGCAAGATTGGAAAACTCACGCTATAGAAAATCATTACAATGTAACCTGGATAGTTGGCGAAACTCCTATTGTAAGACTTTAATTAGATTTCTAGTTGGCTTACGTACTTAAGGAAAGATCCTAAGGTGGTGGTGGTGGTGTGGTAAAGTGGTTCAGTAAAAAAGTGTCTTTAAATCTAGTATCTTGTTAAATGTTTTACTAATGATGGAGTAGTTTATTTTTTTCAGTAATCTGCAGATAAAATACTATATAATAACAATAAAATCATTTTCACAACTAGTTGTATGCTTTTAGGAATATCATCTTACGAGTAATTTATACCAATAAACTGAAGTTCATCTTCGGTAGTCAGGAAGTCTCTCCAATCTAACCTTGACAGAGGTTTTTCTATGGCAGACAAATTTCTGTAAAAATCGCAAATACACAAAAATGGAAATTCCATGTAACTACCTCAAAGTGAAGTCAAATCAAAAAATTTAATAATGTATTAAGTAGCTTATCAAACTTAAAGAAAAAACTGTGTTTATGAGAAACACCTCATAAGTTCTCTCAGAAGACGCTGTTCAAAAAGTCTTAGGAGACATGTAATATAAAAGGTGAACACTTCAATTCGCCCTTTTATTTTAACTACGATTGTATTTAATTGTATATAATAGTATGTAAGGATTAATACAATAATGCGCTATTTAACAATTGTAACTAAATAAAATGAAAAATCCACATAATGTGCTGCTACTTTTTTTCTGAACCACTCCTTAAAAATACGTAGACGGATATGGGAGTCGAGCCCCTGACAATTTTAGGTTTATATATCCGTCGCGCTCACGAGGGCGGCTACTAAAATTAGTGCGGCGTAGGCGAAAAATCCTGTATTCAAAAATTTCAAAAGTCGAGGTTTCGTACTCGACTGTTTCAACTCCAAAACAAATTGTTAACCAGTCGTAACGAAATTTTAAAATCTAAACGGTAATGAAATTGTGTGTGTCGGCCTGGTTTGTTTTATGGGCTAATTGATATCAGTTTTTTTTGCGGCTTAATCGATTTGGCTGTTTTTGCGAAGTATGAAGTGCACTAGCGCTTAAAAAAACAAAAATATTTAAAAATAACAAAACAGTCCGACACAGATATTGTTGATAATATTAATCTGTGTTGATAAACCACGGAGGAAAAAGTGGAGTACGTTTGTATGGAGAAATGACCACTCCCATATCCTCTTCCCTATTGTTAACTGTATAGTATTCTATACAGTTTATATTGCTCCTTAGTATACCTTATATGAATGATGAAGGAAACCTTAATTTTTATTATATTTTGTTATTTTCCGGTTTCAGGACATCAAAAACGTTTACGCTGTAGAGAGATTTTTAAAAGAATATAAACAAATAAAGGGTAATTTAAAATGTAATGAATGCGGAACCACCCGAGCGTCTTTTGCTGGCTTTTATGCGCACATCATAATGTGTAAAAAAACGGAGGAGGTACTTTAGTGCATTTCTTTCCTTCATTTGTTAATAAGTACATCCGTTTTTAAAAGTATCTATCTATATAACTATAGGTATTTTTTGAGCTTTATTATACATAGAAACATATTTTGACTAAAAGTATCAAATAATTTGACCTTTTAAAAACCTTTATATTAAATAATAGAATATATAATAATAAATAATATGTAAACAATAAAATTGGATTGCAGGAAATAGACATGTATCGAAGCCTGTGTGATATATGCAATAATAAATACCTCTGTATATATAAGAACCAGCATGCGATGATGCACAGGGTACAAACGCTCACAGCGCAGGCCAAAATAAAAGCAATTGAGGAAAAGCAAGAAATTCATATATCGGGCAAGAGGCGTGCTGCTGTGAAGTAAGTATCAACGTAGAAGGCATTTGTCGTATGAACCTTTCCTATACTCCCTATATATAGAACCTATACTCTGTATAAAGATACAAATAATAACTAAAGAGATATTTAAATAAAAGTAAACAAAATGTATCCTCAAATGGCTCCTTAAAATAGTTGAGGGTAGATGAAAACATTACATAATCAAATAATGTAGGTTAGAATCAGGTCGTTCAGTGACAGACCCAAGCGGTTTTGTATTTGGTTGGTTAACCAATAAATGTTATAATTACCCGAAAATGTACAAATTGTTTGTTTACTTTTATTTAAATACCTAAAGATACAGACTATAGAAGGGCACCATGTGCTTTCACCGGTCTTCTTCATTTTTATACAAGTATTCCAAACCACAACTTTCTATTGTCATTTTCATAATTTTAAGTTTTTATAAAGCAAAATGTAGAGTCTTGCTTTACACTTACAATGTCTTGGCACTTATTTGTTAAATAAGAAAACCCCTACCCATTGACGTATTAAAAGAATAGGACACCCAATGCGAAATAAATATGTCAAAATATATGGAGCAAACTGACATTAGGCAATGCGCTCTGGTAGATGCTAATAACGCTTCTTTATAATTTTAGTCAAGGTAAGTATTTCATACAAAAGTAAACTTAATGCAATACAGTTCAAATTTGCAAATGGCCATTTCAAAACATTGATTTCTTTATGGTTAAATGACGTTTTCGTAAGTTGAAGTTTCGCTATTTATTTTGATTGTATAAACGTCAAAATAAATAGCGAATGAATGGAGTCGCTTTATGTATACAAATTATTTTAATATTATTGTTTATAAATAAAAATATCAAAATCGGAAATAGAATATATATGTATATTTTTATTAATAACTAGATTGAGACATGCAGTCTGCGATTGCCCTGCAGGAATATACTACTTTAGACGAACATTTTACTACGTACATAAATATAAAATAAAACGACTTAAAAAACACCGTTTCCTTGAAATAAATTCAATTTGTTAAAGCCCGACCAGAAATATATGATCATTGTCAAGAGGGCGCTGTTATTCTCATTTATAGGGTGACAGTTCAGTTTAGTATGAAAAATTTAGTTCCAGTGAAATTCCGCATTATGGCGCGTGATCATATATTACTGGTCAGGGTTTATATAATTGTCTTTTTGATCTACATTTACTTTTGGAGCTCCCTTTTTTCGCAATGTAATGTAAACTTACAGTTAGATACAGGTTGGCTATCGACTTTATTACAACAATTCTATGATTGTTGTTGTGTTCATCTTCTGGTGGTTATGACGTAAAAATGTTTACGTGCATGAGTGTTTTCAATACATTAGATGCTATTATAGAATTGGCATGGTTTGTTCCCCTTCGCATGTTATGTCTTTAAAAAGTTTCAGTTGTTTTGCAAGCAGTAAATACATTTTCAGACGCATAAAAAAGATCACCCATGTACAACATCAAAAAAAAACGTGTCGGCAACGCGTATGTGACACCCTGGTGCTTCAGGACTCCATAAGCTACGGTGACCGTTTGCCACCAGCTGAGCCGTATGCCTGTTTGCCACCAAGATGGTATTTAAAAAAAATCGAATGTAGACTCCATAGATTTTTGTTCCGTGACAACCGTTAATTTGTATCAACAAAATGAATGATTAAAAACCATAAAATTATGAAGAATTCACATAAGTTCTGTTAAAATATCAATTGAACTCACTGAAAGAAATATATGCCATCCCTTTTTCTTGTTGTTTTGCTATTATAAGCGCATTTTTTCACGGAAAACATTCGTCATATTTGACAGTTGTCGTTGTCGACGGCCGAAACGAGACTGGGAGCAAAACTGATGCTCAAGCCATTCGAGCATTACTTTTGTGGGGCCATTTTTTTCGGCTGATTGTGAATCCAGTTAATTATACTTACATCAATGCCCCTACCAAACTTATGTGTATATTCCCTATATTTTCAGGGCGCGATCTGTAATCGAAAACTATAGTGACAACATGAGTAAGGTGTGTAATACAAAGTCAGATCTGTAAAACATTATTTGAAGCTTACTTAGATATTGAGTAGTAAATTTATAAATATTATACATTGTTTTTTTCTACTTATAGCATACACATTCGTGCCGGTCGTGTGGATTTGGTACGGATTTCAAAGAGGAACTAACGAAGCACAAATGCGAAGTGTCAAATGAAAAAGACTTCAGTGGAGACGAGGATTCAGCCGCCGAGATAGGAAGCTCGGAGGACGAATCGGAAGATACCGACGTCGATTCCAATATTTCGAATGAGGTGAATGACGGTCAAGGCGAAGGTGATGATAATGACGAGCTTCAAGCAAAAAAGAAACGGTATAGAGATCCTGGTAAGTTGTGCTTCGATATTAAAGGCTATTTATGCTTAGATAATCTTATCATACTTCTTAGTTAAATAATAAAGCGGCCAAGTGCGAGTCGGACTCGCCAATGAAGGGTTCCGTACCATTTATGACGTATTAAATAAAACTACTTACTAGATCTCGTTCAAACCAATTTTGGGTGGAAGTTTGCATGGTAATGTACATCATATATTTTAAGTTTTATCATTCTCTTATTTTAGAAGTTACAGGGGGGGAAGGACATTTTACCACTTTGAAAGTGTGTCTCGCGCAAACTATTCAATTTAGAAAAAAAAATATATATTAGAAACCTCAATATCATTTTTGAAGACCTATCCATAGATACCCCACACGTATGGGTTTGATGAAAAAAAAAAAAATGTTGTTTCAGTTCTAAGCATGGGGAACCCCTAAAATTTATTGTTTTTTTTTTCTATTTTTGTGTGATAATCTTAATGCGGTCACAGAACACATCTATTTACCAAGTTACCAACAGTATAGTTCTTATAGTTTCGGAAAAAAGTGCCTGTGACTTACGGATGGACAGATAGACAGATATGACGAATCCATAAGGGTTCCGTTTTTTGCCATTTGGAACCCTTAACATGAATCACACAATACAAATCCTCTTTATTGCACAACCTCTGAAAAAAATGCACATGGAAACACATAAAAAACATGAAGATAGAGGTAAACAACAGGCGGCCTTATCGCTACAGAGCGATCTCTTCCAGACAACCTTTACGTAGTACATAACATACATATACACTGCATATTTAAAATTTCGTATTTCTATTAACAATTATCTAACAATTATTAAAGATACATTACTCATTTTTCCAGCGCCACTGTTGTCGAAAGTGACACGTATTCCCTTCAAAGTTGAAGATGTCAATTCATATATCCGAAATGGTGATGAAGATTTGTAAGTACGCCCTAAGCTGTCACTATTCTTCTCGTTACGTGAAGAAGTAAGATTTTTTTTTTAACGAAACCTATATTTTCAGTTGTAATACTCATTTGACCGATGAAGTATTGTTTCCTCGATGGAAATGTCATCACGAGCCCGTACTCGAATCTGAACTGACAAGATACATGCCACCATTGGAGCACTCTTGTAAATTCAAAACTGTTTCTGCTTGGACAACTTTGGAGAGATTCCAAGCTCTAGAGGACAACAGTGGTAAGTCGTTTGCACCTTTATTATCCTTAGTTTGTGATTGACATATGGTTTTTATACACTTGACATCCGACCTTATATGAGTAATAATTGCTGTATGTAGGTACATAAATATGCAAAAAACATAGTATTGAGCGGGTGTTTCAAATATGGACGTTATCCCGGTCGTGTTAAGGTAGAAAATCTAATGTTTACAATATGTTACATATCCAATCACAATCTTAACCTTAAGGTATATTAACCTTGACAATAGTTTACACTGGTAAAATTTGACTGCTGTCACTGCTGTGCGTTGTATAAATGTTAAGGTCTACTGCAAAAATCTTCAACACAGGCCAGTTTAAAATAATTATTGTTAATGTCAGAAAAGCAGACTTGTTAGACATGTAAGAGTTTTCCTCACTGTATCTGTATGATATTTTGACATCTAGTTATTTAACAATATTGCCAAACAAATTTTGTAAGGTGTTGTGCATTGTGTAGCTATGGCAGTTGAAAAATATTGAATATTTTAGGTACCAGTATATTCGTGGGTGCAAGCATAGTGTGTATCGCCTGGGTGCCGCCCCGAGTGGAGGATATGTTTGACGGGGCCTCCAACTTCTTGGCGATAGCCTGCCACAACGGTCCGGACTGCCCGCGTTACCAAGGCGGAGAAACGCCCAAACACGAAAATCTAATACAAATATGGAGTTTCAACAAGTTTCGAGGGTAAATCCTCAATACGATATATTGTAAAAATATATAATAGTGTATAAACCAAACTAGTCAAATTAATGTAAAAATATATTCATTAATTTGACTAGTTTGGTTTTTTTTAATCCCGATTTTTCCCTTGCCGAAAGACTGACGAAAACGCCAATTTAAGTGATTAGTTTTCCTTTTTGGAATAATATGCGTAAAAAACTGCTTTAAGCCCTAACCATAATTTGACTTTGACCGTCAAAGACAGACACGGATGCACACAATTACAGTTTAATACCTATTTACCTTCGTGCATTCCAATAAAGTTTTCGATGGGGCGTTTTACAGTCCTCATCAAAAGTGGCTGATCAAAGAACGCGTCAAAAAATATTTACCATTTTGTAACAACTTACCAAAAAGTGATGGTTCTATTTTTAGAACAATTAAGACTGTAAAAAATATACTTTTGAACGTGAATTTTAGAGATTTGTCTATATTTGGACAAGTTATCCGGAATATCAGATACTTTTGACGCGTTGTTTCATCCGCTACCTACTATGCTGACTGTACCTATTATGTAATAGGCGTGGCGTTCAAAGTTAGCGTAGGAAAGTTATTTTGAGTCGATCGTTAGTTAATTATATTTATTTATTTATTTATTTATTTATTTATTTAACCCTTTTCCAGACAAAGTACGATTTATCGACCACATACGCGCCAATAGAATTTCAACATTACCCATCCGATTTAAGGTTCTAATTAGATTGCACTTTCGGAAAATGTGACTTTTCTTCAAATTAATCACCAGAGCTGGATTTATTGGAATATGTTTGAATTTTTTGGGAAAATTTTGTAGATTGGTGCGGCCTGGAAAAGGGTTAATAGATAAGACCGCCTGTTGTTTACCTCTTCTTTTTTTCCGCATTCTTTGTATTGTTTTCTGAGTTGAGGTGTGTAATAAGGAGTATTTGTATTGTATTATATAAATACTTAGTATTTTTATTGGCACAGATTACCGGAGATAGTGTTGGGTATAGCACACGACTTCGGGACGGTTTGGTCGATGGACTGGTGTCCGTCGGGTGCGAGGGATGCCATGACGGCCGAGAACGCAGCGAGTCGTCTGGGGCTGCTCGCAGTGGCGTGCTCCAGCGGATCCGTGTACATTTTTGCTGTTCCCTATCCGTCCATTGTAGTTAAGAAGTAAGTTGTTTACTTAGTAACTTCGTAATACATGATTAACTTGTATGTATATATTTTTGAGTCGAGTTAGGCAAACATTTAAACACCTTTGTGATTTCAGTAATCAAATTCTCCAGAAACTGAAACCAGTCGCCGAGTTAAGAATGACTATGGGCAGTAACAGGAAACTATATCAGGCAACTTCTGTATCGTGGTCTAAAGTAAGTCAAATACTGCTGGTTCAGTGGTTCTCTAAAATTCAAACTAATAAAATTATTAGTTATAGTTTTCTAATGTTAATATTTTATTTTTTCTAGCAAAAAGAACATAATCTAGTATTAGTCGGTTACGCGGATGGTTCAACGGCCTATTATGATTTACATACCGACTCGCCATTGTTGTCGGCGGTAGAAAATAACGTTCAAGTTTTTCACCCGTATTACGACGAACGACCACACAACACCTGCATTACAGGTTAGTTTTATAAGAATTACCGATTTTTTTTTTTTGACTTGAACGAAATTGCAATACGAGCACTTAATGATGTTTTCATCACACTTGCTCGAAATAGTTATTTACGATACAAATGCAGAAAATAGGAAATTCGCAACGAGTGGTGATAAATTAAAACACGACCGAAGGAATTATCTCCTTATCAGTACAAAAGTACCTTAAGAATGACACTGCGTTATACGATTAGTATGTTGTTGATAATGTTGATGGTTAGAGCGGATATTGTTCACCGCGGGTCGGATTTACAATTCGATATGAATCATGGTGGATACTCTATTAATACTTTATACAAGTTGTTTTATGTGTTAACATCGTTGTTTGCTGGCAAGTTAGTGCGAAAAAATGATCTTCATTTAATAATCGTAGCCAGTACTGACCATCTGGGCGAGATGTGTTAAAAATACGAGATTTCGCACATTAAAAAAAAAACGTAAATGAAAGCTTAATTTCGTGCCCAAAAAATACGAACTGACATTCATAGTTATTTGTTTTACAAGGAGACGAAGTTGTTGTTTAAGTTGTGGTATACATATTAGCACGATGTTTATACCTGAGCAAGCGAAAGATTCAAAAATTTAACCACAAGCATAGTGGGTTCGAAATGTAGAATCTTGACGGTGCGGTGCGAGCGTTTCAAAGCACGAGGGTTAGACAAACTTTGCTACCGACTACAATTTTTTTCACCACACCAACACGAGGAAAATACTAACAGGAAGACATAATGCTAACAAATGCAAATGAAATGCTATTAAATATTTGGGTGATTCTAAGTTAAAAGGTATTAACGATGTCCATGATACATATCCGTACTTTAAAAATATAATATATCAATTATGTTAGTATCCCCTATTAGATTGCATTTACTTTATGGACACAGTGGTCTGGCCTGCCCCTTTCCAGTTTTTACACTGAATCAATAATTATATCCAGGTCTAAATCTCTTACATCTGTTAAATTTGGTATATTTCATAAATTAATATAAATATTGATTGTACTGTTATTAATAAAGCCCTTTAAATTTTTCTTTTTCATAATAAAAATACATGACAAATTTTGTCCCCCATACTCTGTGTCTCCCACCCTGGCCATTTTGTAACTGTAAAAATATTGTGTTTATGACTTTATTATTGCAAGTTTAATCCTAATCGCGATGCATTTGATTAAAAACTAACAAGGCGGTTTGTTTACCATAACATTTTCATTTGATCTTATGCTTTTTCGTCTTTGGCTGGTTAGGGTTTGGTAGAAGATTTATAATATATTTCAAATTATAAAAACGTTTCAAAATTGAGATTGAAAACCAATGTTACTAAATGTTAAAAATCTTGTGGGCGATAAAATACAGTTAAGATGTCAGTGAAGTATGAGGAGTACATTCAGAATATCGTTCTGTCACCAGGTACGGATCTGTACCCGGTGTCCGGGGACGCGGCCGGATCTGGCAGCGGCGTGTGGACGGCGCCCACCGGCGCGGAGCTGGCGGCGCGCGCCGGCACGGGCGCGCCGGGGCGCGCGCGGCTGGCCACCGCCTCGCTCGGCGTGGCATTCGCGCCCCAGGCCTGCACCGCCGTGCTGGCTGGAGACGACGCCCTCAGTAAGTTGTTTGTTCTTCCATCAGACACTAATCATTGATGCGGCGACGCAAAGTCTCAGCCAAAGCTGTGGTGGATCGTGCTTGGCTAGTTCTTCGAGCACCACGCAAGCGCCGACGACCTCAGTAATGATAGATAGAGACGCAGCCTACGGCGTCAACCGTAGGACAAGGGTTAATGACATTATCAGGATTTGTATGAGGCTTTTAGTGATTTGAGACATAATTCGCTTTATTTTTTGTTGTTGTTTGATTAGTTTAATTCTTACAAACTACAAATGACTTCGCCAATTCTTACTTTCTGTATTTTTTGTTCAGAGCAAGCGTCTGTAAGCGAGCTGGTGTGGGTGCCGCCGGGGCGGCGGCTAGGCGGCACGCGCTGCGCGACTGGCTGCGCGCGCTGCGGCCGCGTGGCCGCGTCCATGCCGCCCACCCTGCGCATCATACGCATGCACCCCTCCTTCTGTGACGCCAAGAAGCAGGTAGGTACATAGGTACTAACAGGAACACTGACCCGAGGGCCACGAAAAGCACGCTCAGAGCGTTAGTGGCTTGCTCGCTCGACGACTATGTAAAAATAACATTATGGCCGACGAATGTTTGAAATGTCACCATATTTAAGAATTATTTCGCTTAAAATATAGTTTCTATAATTCTAAATAATTTCTTACAAAAACTTCGACCTCCCTTATATTCTCATCGTTTCTTCTTGAACATGGCCGCTCTGTTTGTTTAATGTTCGTGGTCTAACCAGTTTGCTCGAACTCCTCCATACAAGATTTAATTAAATGAACACTGGGATACTCACTTACACGGCGTAATCTGTATTCAGTTCTTAACAGGCGTCGTACAATAACGTAGGAAATGTTGTTTTTATAAAATTGCTCAACACAAAAAGCACGTTCTTGTCCCATGAACCGCTTCAAAAAAATTGCACGATGTGACGCATACTTTCCCGCCAACTGCCCGTCACTAACTAGCTCTGACAGTTTTAGATAAATTAAGTTTTTCTATTTGCACATGTTTTTGGCCCACCCTGTGTTGAATATACAGTGACCCTGTGTTGAATGAAGAGAAAGTGAAAATTGGTACTTTTCGCTATTGGTCCTGTAAATGTTATTGTACTTTTGATCACCAACCATTTTACCCGACCGAATGTATTTTTGTCTTGTCTTGATGGATTTTCCTTTCTTTAGGTTATTGGAATGTTAGAAATGACACACCTCGCGAAGAAGAGAAAGAAAGTCAACGATGAGCTATCCATGACCATAGAACCCTTGACTTATGATGACGCTGTCAGCAAATATGGAATTGTGTTCACGAGAATCGCCAAAACTGATAGGGTAAGTTTAATATTTACTTTTAGGTCGGGTTGGGCCCGACGGAACTTACATCTTTTAGGGTTCCGTAGCCAAAATAGCAGAACCCTTATAGGTTAGTCATGTCCGTGTGTCACAGCCATGTTATTGGAAAACTGTAAGCTATTCTTTAATTATATTTCGAACGTTGGTATATTTTGACAGTCGCCACTTAGTTTAGAAGTTAAAATAAGGGTTCCTTTTGTACCATTTTGGTAAGGAACCCTAAACATGTATACATGTAACTTAAAATAAAATAAAAAAATTTAAACCTCAATATGTGGCACATAATTCGATAGGTCTTTAAAAATAACTTGAGGGTTAAAAAAATAAGTAAATATATTAAAAATAAGTGTATCGAAAGTCCATAAACCCCAAAGAAATAAATAGCTTAATAAATACACGAAATTGGTTTTGAACATGATTGGGTGAGCTATTAATGAGTTTTTCCAAATATCTTTTTGATAAAAGGACGTAGGTTCCGCGATATCGTATGAAGGTACGAAACCGACACGTATTCGGCCAGTTTTAATTTAATATCTTAATATAGATCTTTTTTTTTTGCTATCCATCCGCTATCAATCTAGTTAACAATACATATGTATAATATTTTTGTTTAAAAAAGGTTTTCTTACTAGCAATTGTTGATCACAGACTTGTGATCGTAATCTACGTATAAACTTGCAATTGTTAATGTATGCCACCATACATGTTATTAACAATATCAAAACGTCAAATGATAAAAGATTTTTTTTACAAATAACCTAGCAAGAAACTTGCGGACTGAATGCTTTTCAAAATGAAATTTTCAGATTGTGATAAAATGAAACAAAAATTAAAAAGGCGAGTATAATTTCAAGTTGTATTGTTATATACATAATGTTACATACCTACCTACTGTTATAATCAGGTCGATGCGGTGAAGAATGGCATATAAAATTGTTTCTGGGTATAATTTCAAGTTGTATTGTTATACATAATGTTACATACCTACCTACTGTTATAATTAGGTCGATGCGGTGAAGAATGGCATATAAAATTGTTTCTGGGGAAGACCGTCACGGCAAATACTTTCGTATTTGTATACGTACGTCGCTCAGGCATAGTCAGAAAGGAAGAGCTTCAGTCCTGCTCAACTTTCTGTAAGTGAAGTATGCGTACAAACTTACAAACGCAAAAGCTAAAAGCGACGAAAAAGCTTGAAGACGGTCTTCCCTTATAGATGGTTTTCTCCACATTTACCTTACTATACAATAATCCATTGATTCACAGGCAATGCAACAGCAATGTTCGGCGAAGCCAAAGACGCGTTGCCCGGAGCGATTCCCTCTAGCAGATGTTGAGTCCATGGCCTTCTGCCCGTCCAAAAAGTTTCATGACAAACTAGCTGTGGCTACACACTCCGGTATACTGTTCCTAATTACCACACACTAATATGATATTTTAATTGTTGTTGCCTCCAAGTTTTAGTTTTTTTTAAGGAAGCTTACGGCTCGTGCCAATAATTAAAAGCGACATGCCTGTTATATCAAATTGAGATCAATTTGTAAAGTTCGGAGAGATCTCTTGCTACCGAATGTTAAAGGTTATACGTACTGTTCATCTTGTTGCGCTTTCTCGTTTGAAGTATAAACCCACGATTAAGTGTAACTATGTCTAATATATGTGTAGGTATATAATGAGAAACGTTTTAAAATGTCAATCTCTATCCGGTATTGATATAAGGGTTAATTCACCTGGTCCGTGGCAATATTTAGATATAAATACAGATCATAATTTTTTTAATACTACGTCGGTGACAAACAAGCATATGGCCCGCCTAATGGTAAGCAGTCTCCGTAGCCTATGTACGCCTGCAACTCCAATGTTAGTCATCGCATGTCTTTTAGTCCGGTATTGTCTTTAACTATCAAAAGCAGGAAAAAACTACAAATTTAACTTTATGTTAGCATTCAAAGTGAATAGTATTTGCCCAAACATTCGTGTTGCATAATAGAAAGCAAAACAGTTGGAGAGCTATATTTGTGCAAATATGTAAGGTGAGGTGAATTGCCACGACTAAATAAAAAAAAAACGAATAATAAATGCATAGAGTTAGACCAAGCTAAGTTGGCAGCTAGCTCAGACTGTGCAAGTACCTATTATTTTAAACGTCTAACTTATGACTTTTTTAAATTTTTAAATAGCGCTTGCATACTCTGGGGTATCAAAACCGCTGCCAACTTAGCTTGGTCTAACTCTAGCCGTGTCTTGCCGAAAGTATACCGGTTGAAAAGTTAAAGAGTTGTTATGTAATAGTACATTACGATACAAGTGCGAAAAATAGGAAAAGTGCGAATTACCTATTCGCACATGTATCGTACAACGTTTTACAGTACATATGGCCCTTTAAATATTTGACACAGTAACGTAATATGCTAATTTTCGCACTAGTGCGGTAAAGTAGCACCATATGTAGATAATGTAATAGTACATTACGATACAAGTGCGAAAAATAGGAAATTCGAAACGAGTGGCGATAAATTAAAACACGACCGAAGGGAGTGTTTTAAATCGATATGAGTTGCGAATTACCTATTCGCACATGTATCGTACAACGTTTTAGTACATATGGCCCTTTAAATGTTCGACACAGTAACGTAATATGCTAATTTTCGCACTAGTGCTATAAAGTAGCACCATATGTACTGTAAATAATGTTATGTTATAGGTACTTGTTGTATTTAAAGACCGGTTGTCGCAGAGCTATGGCTCTATCGATAAGCCGATTGGGAAGCTGTTATCGTATGTTTGAATATAAATGTGACCGCGGCCGGCAAATCGTCCGACTTTGTCGATTGCCATAAGGACGCCTTGACAGGTTATTCGTATAAAGATATAAACAAATCTCGTCCTGGCAAGCGACAAAGTGGGACGTTTTGCCGGCCGCGGTCACAAATAGAAGTTGTAAATAATGTAAGGCTTAATATATAATTGTTTACCAAAAGAGATGCTGTTATGTTGTATATAAGAGATAAAATTATGGATAGTATAGGTTTATACGTAAATAAAGCGCTGAGATGATAGTAGAATAGCTGGCAATACACGAAAGTAAGAGCACTACAGTAATTTGAAGTGTCCAGAGATAGTCACCTTTTCACTTATCAGTTATCACAATATATCTATGTACACGTGGCTGTTGAACGTTGACGACTATAGGTGCATATTTTTACCTATAACAGATAAGATTTCTATCGCGCTCCGCTTGAAATGTGTATATTTTGTTTTTATTTGTTTACAGTATGTAAATGATGCATACCTATATGACTCAAAAATATATCAATGAGTAGGTAATGAGTAATTCTTAGTTACACAGCGAATTACAACGCACATGGCGCAGGCTAGTACTATGTCTTGGTTGTATTATTCTGAATATTTTTTATTTAAATAACTGGGCTTTAACGATTTTACGATTGTTTTGTCTACTGAGAAAACGTTTTAAAATTGTGGATTATCTTTCTCATATGGAGTGTTTATTTTTACTGAATTATGTATGTGATGATTTCAAGAAGTGTACTCAATGTCGGCCATAAATAATATTAATAATTTTTGTCTGAAAACGTCACATTTAGTTTAAGTACGACTTTACTGTACTCGCAATCACGTTGTATAGGCGTGATGGCGTTAAAGTATTAATTTATTACTGCAATATTTTTATTATATTTTGAACTTCGGACTTCTTCTCATTTACTGATAAACCGTGTTGTAATGTTAACCTTTTGGGTCTGGGGTCATGTTTTATTTTGTTTTACTTTTTAACCAATTACTGGTCTTGTAATAAAGACTGTAAACAGGTATATTACCAAAACTGTTAACGTAATAAGTAACTTGTCTTTCCATTTTTAAAAGTCCTATATCTTTTAACTAGGTATCATTAGCTAAAAATTAATAACACGCAACAACTTTAAGCTGGTTATACACTGAATAATATAATCTCGTAGCAATACTTACGATTAGTTTCAAGAACCAAATAGTGCATAAGTGGAATGCCCTCTGATGCCGCCAATACTAGTTACCGAAAAGCTTACCCTACATCTGGTTCTCTGCTGTCTGGTTTTGATGTCTAATTAAAAAACATTAAACACAGAGTTCCAGTTCATGTAGCTCACTAACCAGAGCCCGTCTAAGCTTACTCTGCACCGTACAGTGTCATTATAAACGCCATTATTCATAGAAATTGATAAACGTCAATTTCTATGAATGTTGACATCCTTTCGTTCATGTTCATGTTCATGTTGAGTTTCCGACTCTAGTAGGTAGTGATATACTCATATTAAACGTTTAAACTTTATTTTCGTATACAAATACTTATATATATTTATTATTTAATGATGCGCTGTAAAAAGCCTTGTAGGTAATCGAGTCCACAGGATTTGTTGAGTTCCCTAATACTCGTAATTTAAGATCGCGTGTTGGTGGCGTATATTGGAGGGCAGCACGCGATTTTAGTACAGTTCTCATGACGTTTGATACAAATCACTCTAAACAAGTAGATACAGTAGGTAGGTACAGTCAGCAAAAATATTAGCTTAGCAGCTTGCTTATTAATGTGTATACAGGGGTGCCAAGCTAATAGCTTTGCTGACTGTATATTCAGGAGGGAAAGAAAGGTTACTGTATTAGTACCCCATTATGTCTTATATTTTTTACTACAAAAACTTGTAAATATAGGTTGTTATTGTATGTATATAGTAACAGATAATATACATACCTACACATATGTTTTGTATATTATTAAGGTAAAGTTAAAATTAGATGTAAAAATATTTATTCCTTTAATAATTAAGTACATATATATCGGATTTCACAGTGATATTAATATTAGGTTACATTTATAATTATCCTTGTATATTTCTTTGTACCGCGCTTGTTGCCCAATAAAGTTTAAACTTTATATTATCTTTTATTTGTTTTGCAAAGGAGAGAGAACACGCATGATCACACGATGACATTTCTTTGATAAGCACAGGAGGTAGCATGGCGCATGTGGAAATGAATCTCCGTCGCCTACAGTAGGCCCGCGGCGCGCCGGCTACCTACTGTTCGTTTTGATCCCTGAGAGCGGTCGGGCGTCGGGTGAGCGTTCGGTTCGGGCCAGTAAAGCGCTAGCTACCGGTGAGAACGCGTGGTCGTCGCGATTTCTCTTATAGTTTTCCGCGCGCTTTCATCGTCTTTACAATAAAGTTGATACTTAAAGAAATAAACCTGTATTAAAAATCATTTTAAAAATTGTATTGAAATAAAATAACATTTATTCAGCAGTGAAAAAAAAAAACGTCGATTATGCTGAAAACGAATAACAATTGACTGGTACTGAAAAAGTTAAGGGATTAAGTTGGTGTAAAAAAAATTAGCATGATGATGGCCAGTGCGAAGTTGGTCCGGGAGTGCAGCTCGGACCTGAGCTCCGACGTGCGCTCGCTGTCCATGTCGTCCACGGAGGAGCACGACTCCACCACCACAGAGTCTGAGTTTTCTGAGGAGGAGAAGGAGTATGAGCTGGATGACCTACAAATCCTTAAAACCATTGGTAAGTTTTTGGTTTCTATGATCTTGACTTTCAGGCAAACAGTAGCTTATTTCTGTATAAAATTTTGGTAGTATTTATTGAAGAATAATCAATACCTTAATTAACTATATAGTTTATTTTTTAAGTGCAATTCAGGATTCAACTTCAGGGGTTATGTAATTGTTACACGAATATCCAGTCGATTTTAAATATTTGTTTTTTGGCGTACATTCTATGCACATGCATTTAAAAAAAAATTCTAGTATAATTACCTATCTTTAGAATTAGCTAGCGAGGCTATGTACGGGTTACACAAAACCTATACACCTAAACCTTCCTCAAGTATCACTCTATTGAATGATGAAAACTGCATGAAAATCCGTTTAGTAGTTTATTAGTTTATCGCGAACATACATACAGACAGACACAGGGACTTTGTATTACGTATAAGGTGTATAGATAAATAGATAGCGTAGGATTTTTGCTTCGATAGGGATATATTTCGCTCATTATATTAAATGTTGCAACTTTAATACAGTTAGAAACTGCGTGATTCGTATTTGATATAAATCATCGATTTTCATTTAAAAATCTGGATCCTTGAATGGACTCTATAGTCTCTTGATAAACCTATCATAAATCGTTGGAAATCCTCAAAATATTTTAGATACACACGTAATGGGTTTTTTACTTGTGACTCATGTATCTGCTTTTAAAAACAATCGTGTCTGGATTGATAAGGAGGCATAAAAATAGTATATATATATATATATATATATATATATTTTTTTAATTCGGTTGTATCTATATTTAAGTTCATATAGAAGTTATTGGCCATGTCCCATGAGTGGCAACAGAGAAAGCCCGTTTTACTGCACATCCGCAAATGACCGGAGTCATTGAAAGCCTGGAAAGCTCCTCACAATTACCTGCCGTGACTTAACGTTGACAGACTGTTAGCTAAACACGAACACTAACAAACATTACTGATTTCAATGGACTACGTTAAATGTAATGTTTACAACATCCGGTGTAGTAGAAAGTATGCAACTGTAGCCGAACGTTTAGGAGAAACATCCTAATTAATAATCAAAACAATGTGATTTGAGTATGCATAAAACTTGTCTTTCGTCGAGTTATATGAACTAGATATTGACCATAGTATCAACTCAGGCATTATGGAAAACTGGACTGTAAAATAAACTGTTATTTTGTTCATTTGATGTCAAACTGTTATTTTCTTTTATTCATAAACTAGCTGTTGCCCGCGATTTCGTACGCGTGGATTTGTATGTTGGTGGTTATATATTCTACATGAGCATAGAACATTATGCAACAATAGAGTAGGGACGGTCAATTATTTGTTAATAATTATACGCATGAGATTTGTCTGTTAAACAAAGTTTCAAGTCCCTAACTGAAAAAAAAAATGTTCTCTATATAATCTCTCTCAACTCCCTAAGACTATTTACAAGTCTACTATTGAAAAAAATTAATCGATCAATACAAACTTTAAATGAAAGCCATTTAACTCCCTTAGGGAATAAATTTCTAAAAAAGCTGTAGTCTTTTTCTTTGTTTTCGATTAACGTGTGTTTTTACGACATTCCAAATTCACTAAGTATTTACAAAAATTTCAACCCTTTTTTGATCAACTTAGGGAATTAATTTTTATAAAAGTTGATATCAGTTTTCGCCTATTTGAATATAATGCCCTTTTACCAAGTTTCAAGTTCCTAGCTTAAAAAACGCGTAGCACATATAAACATTATAAACTTATGTACCCTTTTTAACCCTCTTAGGGGTTGAATTATCAAGAACGTTGAAATAACTTTTTTGTTACCTTTTATTATGCCTTTCTTAGAAGTTTTAAAGTATTTGTAATGGATTCAAACCGTCAACCCCTATTTAACCCTTTTAGAGGATGATTTTTTTAAACGCTGAATTAACTTTTCTTGTATTATGATAATATGCCCATATACAAAGTCTCGCACTCAAAATAATGTTTAACCTCCATACATATTTTCAACCCCTTTTTCACTACCTTGGGGGATGAATTTTCAAAAACGCTAAAAGTAGTTCTTCTTTTTTAATAACGTTCCTATTTACGAAGTGTCAAGTTCCTAGCTTAAATTAAATTTTAAACCTCATTAACCATTTTAGAAGATGAATTTTTAAAACGCTGGAATTACTTTTCTTTTCTTCTAATAATATGCTTTTATACAAAGTTTCAAGTCCCGTACTCAAAAAATGTTTGACCTCAATGCAAACTTTCTACCCCTTTTTCACCACCTTGAGGGATAAATTTTCAAAAACACTTAATTTTTTTCATTATTATAATAAAATACTTTTTTACTAACTTTCAAGTGCCTAGCTCATAACAAAACTGAAACCCCATTCAAACTTTTTAACCCTTTTAGGTGATAATTTTATTAAAATTCTGAAAATACTTTTTTGTTCTAATTATATGTCTTTATACAAAGTTTCAGGTCCCACACAAAAAAAATTGATCTCCATGCAAACTGTTAACCCCTTTTTCACCACCTTGGGGTATGAATTTTCGAAAACGCTGAAATTAGTATTTTCTTATTTTAATAAAATACCTTAAAGTTTTAAATTTGTAAAAAAAAAAATATGATAACCGTATTTTCCGTAGAATGAATGTTTTGAACACAAACATTCACTACCGCAGCGATTTCAAGGACGATGCAATTAAAAAGTGAAGTTATACCTGGCCATGTAAACTAATGTGTAACCGAATCAGGGTTACTAAAATTATGCTAAGGTTTTTCGTCAGGTAGCCATAGCGCTGCTGTCTCATCAACAGGTAGGGCTTTAGTATAGGTAGGTAATAGGTACCTACTTGACGATTTAGCTACAAAATGTGCAATAGGCTTCTAAATATACAATCATTCTAAGAACAGAATATGATAATAAAAGCTGTGTAAATTATTATTTAACAATTTTCACTACTTTAGAGGGATGATTTCGTTGAATGTATTTATTTATTTAGGTCAGGTTTGCCAACAGGTAAAATAACATTTGCTTACATTTATCGATTTATTTATTCGAGTACGTAGTACGTACCTACAGGTTAGTATTTGCTTCTCAATAACATAGTTATTGCGTAAAACAACCATACATCTATCCTCACAAATTCACGTTTATAATAAGTACTTAACTAAGTAGTATATACTTATCTTTTACCTTCAGTCAATTTATTTCTTATTAATCAAAATAACATTCCTAAATTACATTCAACCCAATAATGTTGTCCTGCAATGTTATTTGTTTGCGTAATCGGAAATTGTTTATTAGTATTATCATCGAGCGCATAAACTCGATGCAATTGGAAGGCACGAGGTCTAATCAACCTCTCGACCTAGTTTTGCGGGCCAGATATGGGCCAAGGGCGATCGACCTGTACAAGTAGGATAAAAGGCCCCGTGACATTTCGCTCTAGTTTTGAACATTCGTCCTTCGGAATAACGCCCCGGTAAATTCGAAATGGTACAATTAATCAATTAATGTTATGATACCTACTGTGAAGGTACAGGTACTGGCACCTATTTGTCGAGAAAGCATATAAATACATAAGTAACAATATAAGGATGTCTCTTAGTTTAATAATGCCCTACTTACTTATAAATTAGCGCTATCTGTCCTAAAGGGATTGTTTTGGCAACCCTAATGCTAATTGACGCGGGCATTAAGTATATTTTACGAAAGCGACTGCCATCTGACCTTCCAAACCGAAAGGGAAACTAGGTCATATTTGGATTAGTCCGGTTTTCTTAGGATATTTTCCTTCACTGAAATGCATTCCAAGTTCCAAGATACTCAGTAGTCGTTGTAGGTAATCAGTTTATCGTACACAACACAGGCTTACAAAAATAAATTACAGTAATGAAAGTACAAAGGCGACTTTATCCCTATAAGGGATCTCTTCCAGCTAACCTTCGAGTAATCGTCGAGTTGTTAATGTTTGTG
Source organism: Cydia pomonella (assembly GCF_033807575.1). NCBI lineage: Eukaryota > Metazoa > Arthropoda > Insecta > Lepidoptera > Tortricidae > Cydia > Cydia pomonella. The sequence goes on along the minus strand of NW_026907803.1, from coordinate 560,078 downwards.
TGTTTGCAAATATAATATTACTTTCATTTCTTTCTGAAACGCGATTAAATACAATACAATACATTTAATTATTTATAATCAATTAATACAATACATTTTAATATGTACACGGTCGAAATCAATGCACCTGATGGTCCCGTGATTTCATTATTGCTCTCTTGGGTTATCGCATACCTACCAACGATGTGCAAACACATTATGACCGTGTTAAATTATTTTATGTAATATTATTTTATTCTTGCAATAGCTTACTTATGTTAAAACCAAGTAAGTATTCATGTATAGGTTTAGGTAGGTATAATAAAGTTACAGGTATGGCATATAAAGAAAACGTGATGCTTAATTTGGAAACAGATTGGCGAAAGTCGCACCAAAATTACAAATAAAGATCAGAATCGGAGCAGGTTTGTCCATTAATTTGGTTGGAAGACACGCCTTTACTTTCAGTAATTTATGGAGAATTTTAGTTGCGTGGAGTTTCGCAGTTAAACTCTACAAGAAATACATGAATCACACACAGGCAGTCCATAGTCGGCTTAGGTAGGTACATAAAAAGTGACACCGGCTTCGCCTGTCTAGAATTATTGTGAAGGTGAAACAGAGCACAAATCGTCTCGCAGTTAGAATACAGATCTAGTTTGTGTATTATATTCACTCGACGCTCTAGTTACAGCAGTAATGACTGCAACACGGCGGCGCGGGCCCAAGCTAATATTAGGTTCCGCTGACAGAACGCACAATTAAGAGTCCTTGAGACCAGTTATTAAGGAAAAGTCACTTTGCAAATTCTTCATAGGAGAAAAGCAAAATATACGTTTAATGAATGTGTAACGTTTACTTAATAAGTTAACGCACGCGAACGATTGTGTATTGTCACGCGCGATTAGAAACAGATATGTCGGTTAGTGTGTCGTGGCAAATAGAGTAAGGAGTCGTAGGTAACCGGCAAAATATTTATTTAGCAAATGAATTTTATCACTGAGCCGATGCCACCTTGTTATCTTACACTTTCGATGTGAGTGCTTTGATTACCCCGCGAGATAATGCAATTGGTGTCTGTTCGTTCACATTTATTTGCGGAGCACAAATTCTACTTCAATTCGGTTATTTATGACTTATTTGTCCTTCTAAATAGGTAGGTATATGAGATAAACTAACGTTCTTGGCTAAACATTGAAACTTCATGCGTGAGACGTTATTTGGGATTTGTGTTGTTTATGCCAAAGTCATAAAATTATCCTTGCTCTATTAAACAGGTGCCACAGCGACTAGGTTGCCGCGATCTGCTATTAGGTACCTATTACCCAATGTTTTATGTATATGTGCGGATCAATAAAACGTTAAGTAACTGTCCGAGTTATTGTTTACTCGTACGAGTTTTTTTAAAAGCAATACTCATTCTTGAAACAAATTTCAGCACGAGGCAAAGAAGCTGATAAGACAAACTTGTTTTGAGATTGTTCTGTGCCACTGTGCATGAAACATAAAAAAATACACTACATTTACACGTGTAGGTAGTTACAGCCGCTCTTAAGGATAGATAGAGAAATAAGAGAAAATTCTTAATGAGATCTTTTTGAGAGAAATTTATTCTCACAATGACTATGTAGTCAAATTAAGATAAGAAGAAAGTAAAAGACAATGCGGTGTAAGCGAATCGCCCGGCGCACCGACGTCCAGACGAAACAGGGTCATGCGCATCACGCCGCTGCTGAGTAACTTTATGACTCTCACTAAGAGGCGAGACAGTTGGACAAATAGGTGCTTCATGAGATTATGTGCCCTCAAAATAGGTTTGCAAGTGATAAGTTATAGGTACTTGATCTTATTCTAGGATTAGTTAGATTTTTTGTGTTATCCATAAAGGTCTGTCAAATCTAACAAACGGTTGATAATAATTTATTTCTATCCGTCATTTTGACATTTGTGTTTGTTTAACATAGACAAAATGTAACGGAGGCTTGCTAAAATGTATTAATGTAAAGTGTAGTAATGTAAGGGGGTTAATCATATGTTTGTTAATATAGGTTTGTAAATATTTAGTACTGAGTTTTTAGTTGCATTTTACTCATTTTAGTACATCAACTCCTTGGCCGTAATCAGTCGCAATCTTCGCTGTTCATTACTTTTGCCGCTTGATGCGGCTGTCGGTGACGGGTAGGTAATGCGAATGAGTGACGGACTCAAGTGTTATAAATACCGATCAAAGCACGTTTAATTTTGAATAATCGCTTATAATATTATAAGTGCGAAAATGTCTGACGGCAAAATTTACAGTTGACTGTTGACAGCTTTCATAGCCGTCGTTTGTAAAACTTATAGGTAACGCACCGTAAAGAGTGGTCACGCAAGCAAACAACACGTCATGTAAGTACCTATCTTAGTTAAAAACTATCAGTGCTATTATATTTTCGCTGTACTTTACGTACGTTTGTGTTAAATTCCTTGAATTCATTATTCGTCCATTTTACCTCTATGTAAATTGGGAAACCCGGGGGAATCCAGTTTTAAAACACCAAATCACAGTATGTGATTCATTCGTAGATTAATGGCTGAAGAGCATACGATTATTATCTATTAATAAGGAATAACTATGCTCATTAATTTGTATTAAAATAAAAAAATCGTACTTTGAAAGTAAAATGCTCTTGTGCAGAAACGTATCACTTTCTGCACACTTTTAGAACAACAATGACCCTCTTTCAGAGCATGAGAAATGAAAAGATGTGTACAGTCTCCATCAAATATATCGGACCATATTTGTATTCTAGAGCAGGCTTCTTCTCAAAAAATATAGAATCGTATCTCAATTAGGTACAAGAAATCTTCATTTCGCACATCAGCTAACGACAAAAGAATAAGAACTCTATAAGAAACTACAGTTTTAGTATTTCACGGATGAACAATTAACGTGCTATTGGCAATGTTAATTTACATACTTTAGGTAAAAATGAATTCGTTTTCGTAAGTCGTTTGTTTTCCTTTAGACGCGTGAAATTGTTTACTGTTAGTGCGTAGCCCTCATACTCAGCAAACTTACATAATGCCAAGGAGCACTTCCACGCTTTACGCGATCCGACTTAATACTCCGCAGTCGACATCCACTTTCTCTGATTAGTACACCAGCGACATTACTCTCGTCTTCGGAATATAGCCAATTGTAAATAATATTGTTAAAACGGTTATACCTACCAAATAATATTAGCATGAAATAGTGACATTTGTATGTGGCTTGGGGACATTTCGGTAATAAAAACAAAATGACTGACTGATAGGATAATGCTATTGGCACGAGGTTTTTTATATACGGTGCGATATAAAAATAATAATATTATATAAGTATGTATTTAATACATATAATTTCGAGAGAGCATCGTAATTGCTAACGGAACAGGTTTGATCTTTGTGTCTTGGATTTGAAATTGGCGTTGTAATCGATTATCAATCGTTGCGTAAGACTACATAATTGAAGAACTCGGCCAAATGCTGGCGGTGACGGAAAAGAGAAATGTTTGGGAGAGACACTTGAAAGAGAAGACAGGCAACGTCACCGGAAATTTGTATTGCATTAAATTTCTCACACTTCCATAAAAGAAATGTGCGTTCCATTCGATTTCGTAATGTTTGATTCTCTTTTAGTGTGATTGTTATATTTTGAGTGTCATAATATGTATGGTAATTTAAACGAAATAAACGCATTGATTTTGCAACTTATACAGGCAGTATAAGTATATGAGTTTTATAACAACCCATACCCATCAACAGACTATTTTCATAGCATTATAAATAGGTTTCGATCAAGTATCTACTTACTGGCATATTGTCGATAATCGCGTATAATGAGGTTGACTTGTGCGAACCGAAAATAGCCAATATAATATAAAAGGGGAGCTCTTCCTTCCGGCGAATTTAGGCGACCTACATACGGTCCCACGTGGGTAAACGCCCACACTTCTGGGAAAATGCTCGTCATCTTTTTAACGTTATATAAATTAACAAGCAAATTACAGCGACGCGCGTTTTATGTAGTTATATTTTTGTAATTCTCATTGTCCAGCGCTACGACGATATTTTACTACCAACGGCTATCAAGAATTCTTGTCTTAATTAATCTCATTAATCAAACAAAGTTGCGAAAATACAATTGTATTCAGTGCTGACTGCAGATATTAGGTACTGTATGGACGCTGAATATAACTATAGTTATACCTAGTAAAATTAATTAATTTGGCGACAAGACCCTTATTTTAGCCTACAGTTTGGCATACTATTATCATTAAATGTTTACGAATAATAATAAATAATAATAAATATTATAGGACATTAGTACACAAATTGACTAAGTCCCACAGTAAGCTCAATAAGGCTTGTCTTGAGGGTACTTAGACAACGATAAGTATATATAATATATAAATATTTATAAATACTTAAATACATAGAAAACACCCATGACTCAGGAACAAATATCCATGCTCATCACACGAATAAATGCCCTTACCAGGATTTGAACCCGGGACCATCGGCTTCATAGGCAGGGTCACTACCCACTAGGCCAGATCGGTCGTCAAAATGCTTTTAGTCATTTCGAAATATATCTCTTACCGATACCGAGTACCGAGTTTAACTACATTAATACAATTGCAATTTTTCTTGTTATACCTAAGTTTTTTTTTCCACGTTGACGTTTACGATCAATATGACGCATTTAACGACATATCGTAGATAGAGTAATTTTCCAGAAGCATGTGTATAAAGTGGACACGCTTTGTTTTAGACATTATTTATATAGGTCAACTATGTCACCTATGGAACTTTAAAATTATTTACAAAATACAAAATATAGTATGGCATGAATAAATAATCAAAATATTGATTGACATCATTTATCAAAAGATGACTGTTATAGCGGCACCAGCGCAACAACTGGTGTATTTTTCTTGGAACGATTTTAGTATGAGTGTGGATCTGACGTACGATATGGTATATCTCATGTTCAAAATTAACAGATACCAAAATAATCATATTCAAATTTAAGCGATGATTCCGTTTTGGCAATATCATAAAAAATGCATTAGAAATTCAGTAGTGCTGTCCATTTGTTAAATTGACACTACATTACCATAACGAAAGTTAAGAAGCTGGGTAGAAACTAGAATTCCAAATATTGCAAAAATGTTTGAGATAATTGGACCATTTTTTAAAGTGCTACGGTTAGAACTAGTTTTATAACAATCTACTCATAATGGCAATGCAATGGCTGAACGAGTAGATCATTTCAGATCAGACCCTTACCAAACTCTGTGCTTATATTTTATATTTATACCATCGCCGACACAGTTAATTGACCATTCTTGAACTTTATTGCAACGATTTAATGTTAGTATTATATGTTACTGTTAATTATCGAATGTATTAACATATCAAATAAAGCCAAGAATCATTGATTGATAGCATCTACGTGTATATATATTCATGCTATCATATCCTATACAATATAGACCGGAACAAAATACTACAGATTTAATTTTCTAGTTGCGAGTTCAAACAAGGATTGTATGTATGTATATATAAACTCTTTATTAAACAAAACACATAAAAACAAATATGGTACAGGATAGGCAGATTGTAGTTTTATATTAAAGTAAATTATCGGAGACTGCTACATTCTAAATGCCACTGGAGAAGCACTAACGACGTCGTCGTGACATAGCCGATGCGTCGATAATTCTTTCGTCGAAGCCATAATAATACAGGTCATCCTTGGATAGGTTTTCAGAATAAAGATTATAGTGGGAGGAAAAATGATATATTTAACATTGTTATGAGTGATTTGCGTAGCAGCCAACACGTGCCCGACGCGGGTCCGGTGCAGAGAACTCTAGGGAAGTCTTACCAGTGTAAACAGGGATTTTGTTTTATTCAAAGATACGTCATAACACTAATAACCGTTTATACTAGCAATAACATCCAGAGATTATCATAACATGCTTCTATTTGTGTTATTTATAAGCTATTTGAAGTTTTATAAAATTAGGAACGTATATACAATAGTGGCAATTTAGACTTATTTTTAATAAAGAGCAGTTAATTTTGACTATTGTATTTGAAAGACGAAAGCAGGTTGAAGTAACACATTTATTAATAGGCTTAGATCGAACGTAGTACTAGGTACGAAACAGAATCTGTGCGCGAATATTCTAGCCTGGCACTGGCCCTTAGTGTAGGTAGCGAAATCACCAGCTGCTAAATAGCGAGTTAGTGAGCCAAAATGTAATTAGTACACGCTTTTGGCGATAGGAAACAATCTAATAAACCTTTACAGTACATATGGGGCTACTTTATAGCACTAGTGCGAGAAGTAGCATATTATGTTACTGTGTCGAACATTTAAAGGGCCATATGTACTGTAAAACGTTGTACGATACATGTGCGAATAGGTAATTCGCAACTCGTGTCGATTTAAAACACTCCCTTCGGTCGTGTTTTAATTTATCGCCACTCGTTTCGAATTTCCTATTTTTCGCACTTGTATCGTAATGTACTATTTTATTCCAGGGCTAAACAGACAATAGCTTTAATTCAAGTGCAATGAACTAATGATTCAATCGAACGACAACCTCGCATTGTAAATTGACATACTAAAGTTAATAGGCTGGTGAACTGTTGGTATGTTTGATAAAACTTTGGGTCTTAAGTTTCGGCACAATATAATAATAGCTATTTAGATCTTTCGTTGAAGACACTAAAGAAAGGCACTTATTTACACGTACCTACATAAATTACGTGAACAATGCGCGTATCCGATTCCGCATGCGTTTAGCTAGCGGTGAAACGAAACTCTGGTATTTGTCGGGAAACGCGGTAAAAATGTCTTCTTAAAGAAATGTTCTCACCGCACCGGATCTAAGGCTTGCCTGCGCATTGTATAATACGTAATATTATAAGTCAATATCTTTGAGTAGGAGTTAACTTCCGAAAGCTCCGAGCGCTTTGTATGTTATTATAAAAAAAAAAAAAAAATTCAAAAATTTATTCTGTAAGTAGGCCTCAAGGGTTCTTTTACAAGTCAATACATCATATAATGACATGAAAAATACATAACAACATTTATAAATACAACAGCCAATACCTGGGTAAACATTACATTATAATAAATCTTAAAATAAATAATTACTATAATACAATAGAGATGTATAGTCTCTATATTTAAAAATACTTAATTATCTTTGTTTCACAGTGATACCATGTAATAACCTACAATGCAATTTATATTACTTAATTTGTGTAATAAATAAACATTTTATTTGGGAGTACATGATGGCTTATCCGAAAGAAACCATGCGACTCCCTTTTATGTAAATGCATTCGTTACTATTATGTTTTTTAAAGGTTTTTTTAAATTGCTTTTTCATTTACTAAGGTTTCGGCAATTATAACTAGGTGTAGGTATATTGGTGTTCAATGCAGAGTGATAAAAGCCTGTTGAACCGCTGTAGGCCGCACATGAATATAAATCACGTCGCTACTGTAGACTCATTAAACATTCATTGTTTACCCGGCCGTTATTAGCATATTAGGGACTCACTTGCATACAACTGAGTGCACAGACACATTGGCTTATATAAACACAATTTATGAATACTTATTAAAAATATATATAGGGAAATTGGTAAGTAACAGTTGAGAACCTGCGACAGCTACAGGTAATCTATGTCGCGGGTTCTAAATTGTTACCTAATACTGTCTATAAGATTATGAAACTGCCAGGACTCTTCATTTTTAAATTTTTTTCTTAGTCAGCTTTTAAGTACTTGTGAGATTTTAAGTAAGTAAGTGAATATTCTTTATTGCACCAATAATTATACAGTTTACTTACATGTAAAACTACAAATAAATTTTAAAGATTTTACTATACGATGAATAATTTACAAATATTTCAGCGTTTATTTTACTTCAAATATATTCTTCTGTCCATTAAGAAAACTGGCTTTTTCACGGTAGTCTTGAACTTGATTATTGAGGAGTATAAATCTCAAGGCCGAGGTTGAGGTCATCGGTTCAATAAGTTGTGAGTCAAGCATCGCATGTGGCGGTCACTCTTGACTTTTTCCTGATCTACCTGGCACGCGATACATGGAACATGAAAAAACCTTTAAAACCTTCACCTTCGTCACGAAATTGACTTCCGCTAAAAAAGTCAGTAAAACCTGTTAGAAAAACTGAAAATCATTTTACGGGTTTCTTGTCTCGCTTACAGTTCCTACTTCGTGTATTGCCCTGAACCGGTTTTGTAAAAATAATATTAGTTTGAAAACAACGAGACTATTTAAAATATACTGTTACCTATTGTTATCATACTCGTACTTATCCTGTAAGTAAGGCCAGTCAGGCAAATGGGGGGAAGTGCCCTCATGGGGCACCGTGTACTAGGGAAAATGCGATCACGGTGGCATTGGCAGTGCTGTAACCCTTACACCATATAAAGGTATGGTCACCCACTCGGCTTTACTGCGAATACAAAAAAAAACTTACAAAAATATTGTTTTAACTTAAACAAGTATAAGTGCAAACAAACAGTGGGCAGGTACCTATCTAATGTAAACGGTGTAGGTGTCCTATACATATATTATACTACTCTTTGAGTGTAAGTCTAGGTTAGAAATCGACTTATACTATATTATATACCTATATTATAAACTGTATATTAGACGGATACCACAGGCTTAACGCGACTTGCTGTAAGGTAATCGCTGTTATGTCATAAAACGTAATAGACTTGAGTAAGGTAGTCCACAAGCAAACCATACAGCGTGGAATTTGTTATGTTTGACCATACGCTGAGGGTATATGGGTCAACTCTACTTTAACTATAGGGCCAGCCACGAAATTGCGAAAAAAAAATTCAGCTGTTCCATAGAAAATATTGGCATGTGATTCACCATAATGCATGAGACATACCTAGAGAGATAGTAAAAGTTGTTCAGTGTGACCTAATATTCACCCCTCAGAGTATGGTCAAACATAACAATTTCACCCTGTATTATTAGTTATAGGTATGTACAATTACATGTTTCAAATATGATATTATCTATTTAGTTTCATATTTAATTTATACTTTTATAATTTAAGGCGATGGTGGTGCGCTGTGTTATTTTAGTGGCTTGTGCCATTTAAAACCAGACACTTTGCTTTGAATAATAGGCTATGTACTTGGTAGCCGATTGAAAGGACTGGCCATGATTTTGCCGTCGATAAGTTATACGCTTTATTATTAGATCGCTGATTAAATTGGCACTTGTTTCCAGTGAAGCATGAAGATAGACTTGAAACAAAATTACTTGTGTTTTTCGTGGCAGCGCTCAATGTAATTCAAAACCTTTTAAATCCAGAAACAGCTGACATTATGTTTGTATAATTAAATGATTTTAAAAGTAGTTCTTTATGCATTCAAGCACTGGATTGGCATATTGGACTTGTTCCAAATGTATATTTTCCTGTTCATGGCGATACCTACGATTCGGAAGGTACGTAAGTATGCGACTACTTTACAGTCCGGAAATGCCTTGATCCAAGACCAAAATGAGGCCGTTAACCCCCGAGGATACCTTGCTAAGCAGGGTCTTTAGGAGTAATAAGAAAGTCGACTACAATTTGAATCTAACTTTAAGCATTTCTTTGTAAAGCTTTTTTAGTAGAGGCTATGGAAAAAAAAAATGATTATGCGCTGTGGAGTGCAAAATTTTGCTCTGTTAACCCGGTGTAACCATGCCCTAAGAAGAATCGGAAGAAACAATACTATCGTATACCTACAGCAGGCGGTAACGTTGCGGTTAGTGCAAGGCGACACCTGCTTATTTGTTTAAGTATTACTTAATTCCACTCAATGGTAATCATACACGATCAAGTACATAGTTAATAAATTTTTATTGATACGTGGGCAATATTGAAAGTTCTTATAATGAGCCACTTAGAGATGACGCAGTGAAATAAAACCTTTATTGATTAAAAATAGGTAAGTATAACTCTTTATCTGTTTTTCGAGGTACATTGTATTTGAAAATTTGTCGACCGTTTTTTAAATTTTTACTGGTAAAAAATCGTATTAGAATTTTATACGACTTTCGATGTGCCCTCAGTCGACAACAAGTTTATATCAGGCTTTTTAACTTTTATACTACAATAAAGCTCAGTTCTTGTGCGTCTATTTGTGGTTTATACATTTAGTTGCTTATTTCTTAGTCTTACGTATGATAATCTAGAAAGAAGTCCTCCAATAGTGATTGTCCAAAATAAAATTGCTGCTGTGTGCTTTTAATAATCATTCAGACAATTTCAGGTATCCAAGTGAGTCAAGTAAAAAAAAAATGCTCATGTATATTCCAGATAATGAACTTAACGATACCCTAAAAGCTCGATGCAAAATCCCTGATGGCTGAAATTTTTATACAAAGAGTGCCTCTAGAAAAATGGGCCTTGCACTTTTCACGATAAAGAAAATAATAATTATTATTTTAAAGAAAATATGAACGGAGTGTTAGCAAGGATTAAGAAATAGAAATATAAAATAAAATGTTACATACCTACTGCAGTTTTTGAGATTATAAAAACTTTCAGTATGACCTAAGTAGTATTTCTTATCACAAAATGAAACTTATACTTAATAGATTGTCATGTTTCAATTTATTATTTAAATACTTTTGTAAGTATGTAATAGATAAAGATAACAGAACTTATTTAACAGTAGCAAGGCATCCATAGAACGCAATTTCTACTGGCTCGCATTCTTAGGATACCACCTTTGACGGAAATCTGTGTGAAACAGGCTCTGAGTTACCGAAAGATATTTTCATACGCTATGTCGCCGGTCGGTAGCCATAGTGGGTGTGGTCAGAGACTGACCAGCGATTAATGTGTTAAAATAAAAGCTTTTTAATAAATGGCACTTGTCAAGCGTGGTTAGGTAAATAAGTTTTGTCGAGTAGACAGAAGCAGTTGCGTACATACGTCACCAACTGGAAAGAATTTTGTTTATTACTTTCGTTTTTTTCTTCTAAATTACTTTACTTTTTTATTTATTCAGCATCTATTCAAAGATAAATTGGGTATAAAAACCATGGCTCACACTGTAGTCCATAATAATTACCTTCTTGGGAACCTTGGGATATGCTGTTGCATTGCCCTGCTTAGCAGAGGCGTAGATGAGATTGAGCCGAAATTGATTGAAATGGTGTTAATATTTTTAAAATAACGAAGTCGAAAGCGGAGACCATTTTGTAATAAATAACAAATAAATGCCTAATGTATGGTGATGCATTAATAAACTGACTGATTCATCATCGCACAACTGAAACAACAATAGCTAGAAAGTTGAAATTTGCACATTAAGTTGCATTTATGTATAAAGTGTACAAAAGATAAGAAGCGATATTATTATAAGCTAGAAACTTGAAACTTCGTGTAAAGGTGTTATATTAAAATAGAAAAAAAGCGATGTCATCACTCATCATTTTTAGAAATTCATCCTCCAAGGGCGTTGAAAGAAGAATGAATGTTAATATGGGGATTTTTTTTTAAATTACAGCTAGGAACTCGAAATTTCGTATACATAAAATAGAATAAAATTAATTTAAGCGTTAAAAAAAATTAAGCGTTTTAGGAAATTCATCCCCTAAGGGGGTTGAGGAGGATGAAATTTTGTATGGGAATCAAGTTTTATATTAGGTTGAGAACTTAAAACTTCGTAATAAGACATCACATGAAATACGAGAAAAGTAATTTCAGCGTTGTTGAAAATTTATCCCCCACTAGGTACCCTATTAAAAGGGGTAGAAAGTTTGTAACGAACACAATTGAGTAGGGAGGGAAATTCGGAGGAAGAAACACTCAATATGAGATAGGCTGCGTTGACTGCTTACCATCAGGCAGGCCCTATGCTTGTTTGCCACCGTCGTGGTATATAAAGGTAGAAAAAAAAATGAAGTGCTTTTGAAAACTCATTCATTGGCTTCACTCAGTGGCTCATTATAAGAACTCTTTATAGGGGTAAAAAGGTTAAAAAGGGGTTGAAATTAAAGAGTGTATCGGGAAATAATAAATCCACGCAAACGAAGTCGTGGGCAACAGCTAGTAAAACATAAAACTAGCAATAGATTTTTGTTACTGTTATTGAAACTATCCTTGGCAGAGTATCGGTTTATGCTGTAACGCGGGGATGCGAGTCGTGAGACATTTGCGTCAGTGGCTACTGATTTGCGATAGCAAGACGTTAATAATATAAAACAAAACAATGTATGTAACATATGGCAGGTAATTCATGTTTTAATTTTATTTAATAAGTGTGACATGCCGTTGGCGATACAATAATAGCATTTAGGAGGTTTGTCACCACGACGTGTGCACGTGGCGGTTCATTGTTCATTGGAGACAAAGAATAAAAAAGTTGATTGAGTGGCCTTGCCCCTTGTAGCCATTGGGCCGGTGCGATCGCCTTGTTGAATCAATAGACTGTATAACAAATTTACTTGAACAAATTGGTTTATTGTTTGATTGGCATTGCAAATGTGCGCTTTATTTAATTCCATTTAAATACACTTACTTCCTTACTTAACTTTATTCAATTATACAAACGGCTATCGAAAACGTTGTCGACCTTTTATAGGAATGTGAGGATTTATAGTGATGACATATTAAGGACAAATAGAGGTCCGTAAGTAACCCTGGGAGCTAAGCATCAGAAACAGAATACGGGAGACTGTGGCATGGTTGTGCCAGAGGTTGGTGGTCACAGCAACCATAATAAACAACTAAACGAACGAATCAGTTCATCTACCGGTGTCTAAAGATTGCAAGAGGCTTCTTTCTTTTTGTAATATATAAGTCGATAAACTTTTTCGTTCGTTTAGTGGTCGTTTAGTATATGTATATGGTTGTATACCCGGCCTCCCCTACTACATACTAATGGGGAAAATACCTAATAGTGATATTATTAGGTTATTGCCATTAGTATATAAGATGAAGGTACGAGTGCTTACCCTCAGTTAGGCTAATTCGATCGAAATGACATTGCTCTGTGCTTTTTCTTTCCTATAAACAAATAACACATAATATCCCATTACATATTAAATCCTATATCCTCAACAAATTACAGGCGTAATTGAATTTTCGATATGTTTCCGATATGATAATGATCTGTCAGTGTAAAAAGCGATCAAAAACGTCACTTTTGATATTGACAGATCAGTAGATATCATATCGAAAACCGATCGAATAATTAAAATTCGAATACGCCTGTTAGTGGTTATAGCTACAAGCAACAAACATAAATACCGATTGACTCAAGTTAATGTAATGCACAAGAGCAGGTATACTCATAGGCAAAACATTTTTATTTTGTAAACCTATACGTCATACGTAGAAATATTGTTTGTTTTGAAACGCATAATCACGCACGGCGGCGTACAGTTTTGATCTTTAATGATCATAAAAATGTGCTGTTTATGTATTTTAAAAGTAAACGAATTACCCGTTGTAGCAATTAAGATTGGGCTACAGACTAGGTACAGATTAGCACATCATGCTCTCTGTGTAGGTATGTTGTTCATACTTCACGGTCGAATCTCCGCCTCATTGTCAAAAGGCTTATGGGCTCCGACGCGTACGTAATCTGAGTACAGTGACGTAAATCACAGCGAACGCTTCTCGAAGCGTGTCTTCGGCGCCCGCACTGCGCCGTTATGAGTGCTCAGTGAAAGTGGTCCGGCAACCCACGGGGTCGTCTCGCCGACACTCCCACCGTGCCTAAAAATCTCACATGTTAATTATTTGTTGACATGGGACCACTAATGATGGAAAATATTTTGGTTACGTATATTGAATTTCTTTCATTGTCAACTGGCTGCGTAGGTAATATAAATCCAATAAACTTTGATGATGTGCGAGTTGGACTTATAAAGCAGCTTTAGAACATTAAAATTGATTTATTAACATTAGGCTTTTAGCACTACTTATCTGCTATCAAGAGCAGTAAAAATGGGTCATTTGTAAGACATTTCCAAAACGGAAATCCTCCACACACACATACACTACTCACTGAGATGAATATACCATCCAACGGGATGCGTTTCATATTGCTAACTGTACTTAGTTCTGGGTCTTATTGCCAACACTGCAAATATAATAAAATAGATGATGCGTAATTAAGGTCAGAGCTTTCAGGGGCACTAATAATAAATTAGTGAATAAATACGACAGCTGCAGAGCAGGTTATATTTTCTGACATTGGAGGTTTAGGAAATATGGTAAAAACGTCCTCTGTGTTGACAGTTACTCGGCACCTAAATACTTTGAAATGAGTTCAGGAGCACGATTTTGATTTTTATTTCTTGTTTTCGCATAAAGTACCTTCTAATCTTGGAGGTTTAGGAAATATGATAAAAACGTCCTCAGTGTTGACAGTTACTCGGCACCTAAATACTTTGAAATTAGTTCAGGAGCACGATTCTGATTTTTATTTCTTGTTTTCGCATAAAGTACCTACTAATCTGGCTCTACTCTGTCTAAAGTGACATTTGTGGTCCAGAAATATCACATTTGACAACTGAAAGATCAAAACCATAATAGTTTCAGAACAATAAATTGAAATCCGAATCGGGCGCCAGATTAGTAGGTACTTTATGCGAAACAAGACGAGTCATTTGTGTTATTGAATACGATTAGACAACAAGAATACATTAACAATTTTAAAGATCGAACCAAATTTATATTACAATTAACACTACGGAGAGAGTTGTCATTTTTACTTTGACTCAAAGCTCGGGCGGGTTGGATTGAGAAATTGTTTGGTATTAACAAATAGATCTTTACAAATGTGCCAGCTTAATCAAATGATCGCTGCAAAGATAAAAATGACTAACGTGTCATGAAACTACTCAATGTCAATGTGTAAGGCGTTTGTCACATTGGTTAGGTACATTGTGATACAAGTAACAAATGAATAATCATCTGATGAATTTGTTTTACTAGGAGAATTTTAGTAAGTACCATCTTTAAAGAGTCTCCGGCAAACTCAGCCGAATTTCACCTTCCCATACAAACGGAGTTTCGTTCTTATGTTAAAACTACGTGTTGGATTGTATACATATAGTACATAAACTAATTACATCACTAGATATACCTTATTTTAGTGTAAGTACAAAGTTTCAGTTTCAGAGCAATCTAGCTAGTCGTTTTAAAATGAGAGCGTAACTACGTTTGATGGAGAACTGAGCTTGCTGGGTACCCTTAAGAGGCTGTCAACACCCAATGTCCTTGAAATTGATGTTACTTAAACAGTTTTTTAAGAAAGACTATTTGTTTTAGTCACGTAAGAAAAATATATGTTCATATTAATTATATTTCAATGACCGTGGTTGTACTCGATACATGATTGAACAAAATCGGTTCGATAGAAAATAATTGCAAAGATTGGTCTTAAAATCACAATTAAACGGTTCTATGTCTTTATTGTTTTGACTTATGGCTCTGCAATTAAAATCACAATTTCAAAACATTTATATCTAAACCGCTATTGAGTAAAATATTACACTAATAATCCACTTTTTTTTATTTAAATATTTTTCTTATTATACCGTTGCCCAGGCCCAGTAACATGCGACAGTGCTATCTCATTTACTCCGATACAAATAGACAGTGTGCGCGCTTTAGGTATTGACAGCCTCTTAAGTGGATGCTTAATTTAATTTTTTATTTTTGGTTAGGAAAAATGAAGGATTTTTAAGTACTGGCAGTTACAAAGAAAAAGGTACGTAAAAAAAAAAGGTAAAGGTGTAGGTAGGTAAGGTCGTCATTTATCGATGTGTGGTGCGGTTAAATTTGTTCATGAATGATTAGTGTTACTGTTTTAAAGAATTACTTTTATTTGGCTTCTTCCCGAGAAATTGAATACTTATTACGTTATCTTATAATTTGCTTTAGTATTGCATTACGTAGCTAATTGAACACTTTTAGATATACATAAACAGCAATATTATTGCTGAAATAAAAACCGCAAGCAATAGCAAATAAGCAAATTATCTGGGTGGGTTTTACGGATAATTTTTTTTTATCAGTTGATTTTCATCAAATGCATCTCGTCAGGATCAGAAATAATCGAAATCAATGACCTTTAGTCAATGTTTTCTTTGGAACGTTTCGTTGAGCCATCATTAGGTAGTTAAATTCAAATCTCAAATGCGTGTTAAGGTCTGCTCAACTTTATTTACTGAATGTCTAAATTATGTTTAAGGCCCCGTAGGATCATGTTCTTCTTCTCTTTTCTCACTGAGCGTAAGCGTGAGCGAGATGGATGTACGTGATCGTGATCGAAGATATCATGTTTTTGAATTTTAATTTGCTGTAAGTTTAAAATAAACAAAAAGGAATCGCTGAGTTACAAATTTTAAAAAGTGCGCTTTTAGACGTATGCTCGTGATTTTTAGGGTTCCGTACCCAAAGGGTAAAACGGGAGCCTATTACTAAGATTCAGCTGTCCGTCTGTCCATCTGTCCTTCTGTTACCAGGCTGAATCTCATGAACCGTGATAGTTAGACAGTTGAAATTTTCACAGATGATGTATTTCTATTGCCGCTATAACAACAGATACTAAAAAACAGAGAAAAATAAATATTTATGGAGGCTCCGATACAGCAAACGTGATTTTTTTGCCGTTTTTATACATAATTGTACGGAACCCTGCGTGTGCGAGTCCGACTCGCACTTGGCCGGTTTTTCTATCGAGCGAAAGTCAAAAAATCAGGATTCGCAACGCTGAAGTCCTTAGAGGAAATTCTCAAGAAAGCTAATTAAATTTTTGGCAACTGTATTGTTATCTAAAAAAGCGGTACGATTTTTCGAAAACCCCGCTGTTTGAACCTACGGCACCTTAAATATATTTTTTCTAAAAACGAAAAATAGGGCAAGGAGATTAAACATATTCATTTGTTAACGGTTCATATGTAAAGCGAATGGTTTGCGCAAGGGCTATCGAACAGGGCGCTATCATTCTCATCGTTTACTGGCCTATCTGAGGCGAAGCTGTAAGGTATAATCTCGATTACAAATAGCTGTTACTGATGTTGACGTCCAATTTATGCTGGTTTTTCTGAGGCTAGCGTTCTGCGAAGGGGAGTGTATATATGGCTAGTAATATGGAATCTTACGACACACTCGCGTCACGGGATCTCGAATTAACAAGTGTTACGCAAAATGTACACTCGGTTAAGAATACCGATGATATTGGGTTAGCAGGCCTTCGGGTTTGATACTGTGTATCTGGCAACAAAATTTATACATTCGTTAAGTCTTAATGTTATTGTTAAGTATAAATACGTGTAAGCAATGTGGTTTTGATCCGTGACAACAAAACAAAACCACATATAGAAATAATTGTTAAGTTATATAAACAATCAAATAAGTAAGTTGTAGGAAGTTGTAAATAAATAAACCAGTTAATTACCTACTTGTCGATAACATCGCCAAGTATTAGTGTAACCGTTGTAAATACTATTAAGTGTTTAAATTGTACCTACATGAAAGTGAGTTTTAACATCATTTGTAACCAGGTAGATCACTAACTAGTTAGCTAATA
The DNA here is from genome assembly GCF_033807575.1 of Cydia pomonella. Taxonomy (NCBI): domain Eukaryota; kingdom Metazoa; phylum Arthropoda; class Insecta; order Lepidoptera; family Tortricidae; genus Cydia; species Cydia pomonella. The sequence continues at coordinate 542,455 of NW_026907803.1, read as the reverse complement.
GCCACTAAAGTTCATCGAACGGACGGTCGCTTACTCCTAGATTATAATTAGGTCACTGTATAATAATTGTTTTTGCAAATGTTACTGAAATAAACCTCCATAATAATGTGGGCTAAAATTAATAAATCGCTTAGGTCTTAATTGGCTTTATCGTTAATTTGATTGAGCTCATTTGTTCCAGTCACTGTAGAGGTTAATACACAGGTCAAACGATCTAGACAACTGGTGATTTTGTATAAAAGTTTTTAGTTCTGTTTTTAACCGTCGAGAGGTCTCTATACGGATGGGGATTCTGTACAGGGATAGCGCCCAATTATCCAGTTTTACCACTCTGTTCGTGAATATTAAACTGTTCACTTTAGTTTCAAATAGCATTTGCATATAAATGGAACAAAACCGAAATACACCGTGTTGCTAAACAAGAGTAAACTTATCAGATGTCTAAGAATACCGCCGTGACTCACGCTTTATTGATAGGTAAAGAAAAGCCGCGTATTTCTTTCCTCTGAACTTTTTGTAGATACAATTTATTGCTACGTTTACGTATCGACCGATACGATACGAAACCTAACATCATTTTTTTAATTGCTACTCAATCGGTCTGCGAATCCTGGAATTGTTTTTTTTTCTTTATTTTTACTTTGAGGCGGATACAATAAAGATCACTCGTACTGAGGTCATAAATTGATCACCTTCATTTAGTGCTTTGTTAGTTTTATAGTCCATAAAATGAATCACTAAAACAATCAGCATTGTTTTTTACAGGCACGGGTACATTTGGACGGGTCTGCTTATGTCGCGACAAGGCCGCGGACGAGTACTTGGCTATGAAAATCCTGTCCATGGCAGACGTCATTCGCTTGAAGCAAGTGGACCATGTCATGAACGAGAAGAACATCCTCGCGGAGATCAACCACCCATTCATAGTAAATTTGTAAGTGCTTGTTCATTCGTTTTTATCAACCTTAAGTAGCTGCAACTCATGTGGAAAAGTTTCCAACAGCTGGCAGCATGACCCCACAAGTCGTTCGTTACTCCAATAAATGTAACGCTTGTATAGGCTGTCAAAAAATTAAACCGTGTCATGGGATATTATACCGATAATGTGTTAATAAAACAAAATTATATTTTCATATTCATGTCATGCATTGGCTCATCCCATGGTCAAATGTTAAGGTTATTTATGTATTCAAATTGTACCAAAACATTTGTTATTCTTCTGGTACTTGTAATTAAAGTACAATATAGAATTGCTATCATAAAATAAATCACTGCGTGCCACGTGTCACTTACCTACTGGGATGGATCTTAGGCGTTGAGCCAGACCGGCTTATTATATCTGTAAGGCTAAGATGGTCGGCTCTTTATCATTTGTCACCATGCCTGTCACGTTCTAACAAGTAAGTAAGCGCGAAAGTGACGGGCATATTGACAAGTGATAAAAATGGAACCATGCTGCCACCGCTGGATATAATATGCGGTGATGTTTAGCAGTGCGCTTTATAAGGCAAGCAGGTTATAAGTAATTAAATTGAGGCACTGCTTTCAATTAATTCAAACTCGTGTAGATGCTATGGTAGGTCAAAGACACTTAGATAAAAATATGTAATTATTTAAAAAAGTATAAGGTTATAAAATATAAGTAGTGTTGAAAAAAAATGCAATAAATGAGAAAAAGGAGCAAAATGTACAAAATAATTCCATGCTTGGACCCTTGATTATTTAAAAGAAATAGAAAATGATTTTATGATTATTTCTGTAATAATAGAAATTAGGCTTTTTATTTATTTATTATGAAAAGATTAATTATTACGCAGTCGTTTAAAAAGGTATGTCCCTAGATATGAAGTTATGCAAGACTGATGATTACCGGTCTTCCTGTGATTTTGTTCAAAGTAGCTAAGTCTATAATAAAGTAAAATCACCTGTTCTTGTAGCAGTAGTTTAATTGGAAATGAAATGTACAACACAACAACAATATTAAAACAAACAAGTCTACTATTAGGCCTAGGCCTAATCATGTATATCATCGTTGGGAGTTTATAGCGCCGAGCCTGAGCCAACTGCTTGCCGTGCCGTCACATTTCAATCGCATGCCTTGCTGATTGCGGTCTGGCAACTTATCGAACACACTTTTATTTGACATTACGTGTAGTGATCTATTATCATGCAATTGCGTACAAAGATTTCCTAAATAAACAAGCAGGGTTCAAAGGACATTACTTTAAATAGGTAGATATTTTGGCTCATTATTAAAGAAATCAATTGAGACTCGGGCCTTATTAGGCTGGACACAATATCTCACGTACGGTGGCTGTCTGAATGCTTTTACGCTACTGCACCGAGTACAGCATCCAACTACAGTAAGTTCCCTATATAGTTAAATACGTAGCGATAGACACTTAGGCAGATTATAAATGTAAGACGGTGCGTAAAATAGAATATTTAATTTTCGCCTTTTACCAGTAAAAGAGCCTTTAAGAATATTAAAAAAAAATCTTTATTCAAGTAGGCCTAGCAAAAAGCAATTTTAAATCGTCATATACAAATATCAGTATTTACATTGTAAAAATTAATCACAACAACTAATCTCATTCAAAAACACCTCTCACAGTTGCAATTTAAGTTGAATTATTTTTTCTCTCTACAGCCACCGTGGCAATGATACCGTGGCAACGTGGCAACGTGGCATTCACCCAATAATTAAAAAAAATGTTTTAGTGAAATATCGTAACATAAGACATTTTATTTATATAATAACAAATAAATATTTAATTTATATCGTTTAATAATATTCTTGGATTTAATAAATGTGTAATGGCGAATAAAGTTTTTTGGAATCCAAACTCTGTGGTATGGACGTATGGATTACGTTCAGAAATAAATTTATAAAGTTGGAAAATTAGAAGCAAGCAAAAATCAACTTTGCGAACGCTAACAGCTACGTAAAGTAGGACTTTCAGAGCAACTGTATAAAAAAAAAAACATGTTGTATTGCAGACGGTGGTGGACGCACGATGACTCGTGTATTTACATGCTGTTCGACTACGTGTCTGGTGGAGAGCTGTTCACATATCTGAGGAGTGCAGGACGCTTTAGCAATACTACTGGTAAGTCATTTGTCGTCTGTTGAGAATCCTGATGTTTTAGGTCTGTTATTAAACTATGATTTATGGCTTCCCGTACTCAGCTATATCTACAACACAAAATGTTTCGGGATGACAGATGCGAACGAAAAGTCATGTGATAATTGCCATATATTATTTAAGTTGAATTAGCATTTTTTATTAACGATCATTAGTACGTCCCTAGGTGTCCCAGAAAGTGACATAAATCGAAATCGGCTGTTGCTCTGTCAGCTCGTTATCAGATAGTATAAGTAGTTTTAAAGATATTGCAATTTCACTTTTTTTTTTGGATTTTTACACCCGTGATACAAACACTCTTAATTTTATTATGTCTTTATTCTATTTCTATCACTACAAATGGTCCACAACAATAAAATTAACAGTTCTTTGTTACGCGGTAACGCGGACTAAAATGGGCATTGGGGTTGATTGTGTGAACTTATGAGCTATTCTGTCAGCCGTCTTTGTTTTGCCGTCGTATGTTTGGACACCTTGTTTAACGCTACATCCTTTAGATCATACTCATGGTAACGTCTTGAGAAATTGATGTCACTAAAGTTTTACTCACTATCTAGTTAAACTATAACTAGTCGCAGGAGTAAATTAACTAGGTAATTACGGGAAGTCATTATAACGCGGGCACTAATTTATTCATGTCCACTGACATTTGATTACGGCGATCAACCAGCGGCATGATTACTCTTACCGATTGCTCTAATTCGATATAAGTATGTACAGTCAGCGTCAATGACACATGAAAGAATGCGTCAAAAGTATCTGCGACCCAGGAATACTTAACCAATAGAGATTAATCTCTACATTCATTGTTCTACATACAGATACATATCTTATTTTGTTAAACTGTTAGCGAATGGTAGATACTTTTGACGCGTCGTCTGATTCGCTACTTTTGATGCTGACTGTATATTTAGTATAAAAAGTAGATCTAGTTATAAAGGTAGATAAAATTCTGAAAATATTGATTCAATAAAAATGAGGTTGATATGATATCAAAGTATTTTTTTTGTGTGGAATATTACCCAAGTAAATAAATTAGACGAAACATAATATATATAAATAAATGCTGGATTTACGCCAAAGTAATGTTACGTTGAATGTCCAGCTCCGTGGCCCGTGCAGCCACACACGATGCGATGATTGATATTGCAGATATAGACTAATTTCCAGTTGCATTGTTAGACTAGAATTTAACTAAATCATTTAAATATCCAATTCAATAATATAAAATAATATAGATTAAAATAAAAATAATTAATACTGCAATTTATCATTATAAAATAAACTAAACTTAACTAATAAAAATTTTATAAGATTAAATTATGACATGGGAATACACGTTAATTAAAATTATATAATATATAAAAATGCAAGCAAATAAATGTTAATACAAAATTTTGAAATTTAATACATATTTTAAATAAGGGTTGTGGCAGTCAGTAAGTAAATGTGGCGAGTAAAATGTCCTTTACTACAAGATAGTTGAAAGATTATTGACACCGGGTTGTTTATGCCAAGTGTCTTGAATATTACTTTTCCTTGTTTTCCGATGTTTACTCTCTGTAATATTCGATCTAAACAACTTTAAATGATAATATATAAGTCAAAATAACAAACGAAATATCACAAGTCAAATATAATTTGTTTGCAGTGACGCTTTCTTTGACGTCATAGTTTTCACCTCGTGCCAGTAGATACGTCTTATCCGCAGATCTAAGCTTAGTTTCGATAGTCGGAGTTGGCTCTCAAATGTACATTTCAGTCTAGTAATTGGCGCCTTTTGGCATGACAACGCAAATGGTTTAATGGCCGTAGTAATTTGCGTTTCAAATGCAGCGTGTACTGCGAATACAGTGTGTAAGTTTAGATATAGTTGCACTTGATATTAAATATAGATATGTATTATAACTTAGTATTCATGCAACTACAGTATAGTAACTCAGGAGGTAAATAATGAATTAACCCAGATATAGAGTCAGACCAAGACAAGTCTTCAACGATTCTGATAGCACACGTAGTGTAAGTGTTATTTTAAACGTCTAATTTCTATGAAATTATGACTTATAAATAACACTTGGACTGCGTGTGCTATCAAAATCATTGCAGACTTGTCTTGGTCTGACTCTAATTATTATATTTCATTAACACTTAATCGTTGGTTGCCTGCGGTGTATTCACGCCACTACACATTTGTTTTAATATTTCTAAACTGCGTCTATGTGTGTAGTGAGCATCAAGAGTACCTAATTGATGAACCAATGCGCCGAAAGTGTCTGACACCCCATTAGTTTTACAAATAGAGCTACAATTCGCCTTCATGTACCCACATATGCCACAATGTATGTAATTGTATTATATAGGTATAGAGACATATCGCCGCATTTTTTAAAATGGTTGGCTTGGCTAAAATGGTAAATATTTTTGATGCATAATCTCATTGGCTGCTATTAATGCTGACTGGGTGTATCCAGTAGTGAGGAAATGTTTTAAAGAAAAATTTGGGTATAAAGTTACTACCTAATTAATATAAATGTATTATCATCCTCCTAATACTAGTCTTATCCTAGTATTAAAAACGTTTTTAACAAATAAATGGAAAATTATCTTAACGAATGATTGCTTCATAATTGAAACGTCTTAAATAATCAGTTCGTGATTGACGCAATTAACTTCACGCTACACCTAGTTATGCTTCTAACGCGTTTTAAACCATTCCACCAAACAACATTAATCAGTTCGTTTGTGTCTGTATTTCTGGAGAAAGGACATGAATGTCAAAGCGTACAGAAATAGTCGGTCAGTGACGCGGGCACTGCCATTGGGTGTTGAGAGGATTGTCGTTGTTTGTGCGTTTTTGTCGGCGATTTCCATAGTAGTTTGTCGGCAGGGAAGTAAACTGGCGATCACACAATATGTCTGATCCGTGCCGTCGCCAGACAACGTGACGCCCGCGTGCGTCCTGCTCTCATTCCAATATTGTCCGTAGACTTGCCTCGTGCAGCTGGTATTTTTACTCTTGTATCCAACGCAATTTTTTGAACCACGAGTAGGGTTCATTAACGCTTAGTAAAATGTAATTTAATAGCAGGGGTCACCAAATGGCGGACCGCGGTCTGTATATTATTTTTTTACTTATTTAATAAACTCAAGTAAAAACGGACCACAATGGTCATTTTATTTTAAAAACTGGACCCCTGTAGAAACTAATTGGTGACCCCTAGTATATAGTGTATATGTATGTAGTGAAATAAATGTAATGTTATGCCTCGATAAAGTAGTTGGACCGAGATTTATTTATGAAATTTTCGCATCTGAATCATATGACGATAACACTATTTCTCTATAAGAAGGTATAAAATCAAAATATATATTATATTAAATAAAAACTATCTATCAATTTCAAACCAAACAAACGTCTTACGCATGAAATTTCTTTCTAAATATAATTTTGTTCATAAGCTTTTTATTCATTGACTGAGCTGTAATTAAAAATAAAACAACGCAACCTTTTCATAATCGGCCTATGGTCTCTATCATTAGATAAAGTGATTTTACCATAAGTTACGTAGGTATACAAAAACTTATAAGATTTGATTACAGACACAGGAAACAGTAGGTAATTAAAAACCTATAAAAAGCGAATGTATGGAATATGGGTTTATGTTTTGAACCTTATGTTAAAATTCAAAGCAAATATGTATAAGTTCTAGAGTGTATTATTACATATTGGACTATTTGCAGCATTCCATGGAATTGTCTACCATTGTCCCGTACAAACGCAAATGATCTGAAGATTTGCAGCCATAGGAGTTTCTTATTCTTTGACTTGGTTAAAAATAAGACCAGACAAATTGAAAAAGAATCATCGGCTTCAACCGCCGAAAAAACAGTTCTAAGACACGAAATAATATGCGCTTGTACCGTTGCCATCAGATATTTGGGAGCACCCGGGCCGCTCCGATATATCTGATGGCGACTGTACGGGACAGCCCGTGGAATGCTTCATTTGGTAGTCCAATATGGACTACGATTTACTTCAATATGACTAACATACCCCAAAACTTGTTTCATGAGGAAACAAGTTTTGGGCTATGTTTCCCATTAGTTATTTGTATACAGCCCCCGGGTAATAGTTGAACAAGTACAAATTCAATTCGTATTTTTAACTCTTATAGGAAAAAAATAAAATTACCCTAGATCTTACGAGGATAACGTATTTGTGTCCCTTTTATTTCTCGGTGTATTTTATTTATTCGCTATTTTTACAATAGTTAATATCCTACTAATTTACACCTAGCTTGTTGGAAATTTGAGTTTTACATGACATCCTGGAGACATATATAGAGCAGCGGATTAGTTCTAATATAGGAAACAAGTCATCATCGCCTATTATGATGCATCGTGTCGGTTGAATGATCTTGGGCTGGTGAGGTCATGCGCAGGCGGCGCGGATGAGGCGCCGAAGCCTGCGCGGTTCCGCGATCACGCCGCGCGCCGTGCCGTGCGCACTCGCCCACTAACTTCTTTATGTCCTCCTTTTGTCTCGGTTCCAACTAGACCTCGCTAATTTATTGCGACAACACAAAAACAATACTAGACGACTTCTCAGATAGGTTAAATACACCGACCGAGTAATAAATTGGTGTGTTGATTTCGCGGTGATTTTTAAATACTGGCATTAAATCAAACTATGAAAATTAAATCGAAATTTGAAAGCCCGGACGTATTTATTCTGAATATGTTCTAGTTTCAAGATATATAAAATATTAAATCACCCTACTTTAACACGATTAGAATTGTGTTCCTTGTATCAAGAGGCCATAGGTATTTAGACACGCAATGTATATACAATGTATTTAAGTACTTTGTATATCGAACTTACTTTTAAATTCTATTTTATCGTAGAAAATATGTAGTTCAAACTATCACCATCACATGACGTTTTACATATATCTAAACTATTTGGGTGAATACGAATTTTCTATATCTATTTAGCAATAAATTTCTGCTCCGAGTTTCAGGCGTCAATAAATTAAATCCAAATAGTTCGTCTGTACAACAGGCGTAAAGTAAATAATCCGCTGTATTGATGCTACCGCAAAAGTGACAGAGCTTTCCTGTGGCACTGTCGTGTCGGGCCGACAGTAATACTAATAATACTGGTGACGGCAACACTCGCTCCAGTGCTGACTTCTAACACCCAAAATAAAAATGATTTCTTCATACTCTCACTATTACACCGACTAGCTAGCCAATTTTTTACGATTTATTAAAATCCCACATATCTGAACTGTGATAATAGTTCACGTTCAGAAAACAATAAATCTCTCTGTCCGTCAGATACAGGAAAAGTACAAGACTATTATTTATAGCGATGACTGTAGAATGTTTCCATTAAGTAATTTGATATTGGAAAGGTTTAAATGAAACAAAAGATTACGAAGTTAAAGGTCAAGCGAAAGACACGCTTTCTAATTTTATTGACGGGTTTCACAGTCATCGTTTTTGGATTGATGATGCTACGCATCATAATATTTATGACCTTATAATTCATGCTGATAGATATGCCACCTTCGGACATATTACGAGAATGTCTAGGTTGTGAAAGGACTTTTCGTTGAATTTGTATGTTAAAAGTACCTATATATGTATATATTATCTATACAGACTTCTAGGCGTCCGTGAGATATTAAGACCAGTTTTTGGATATATATTCTAATTTCCGGTTTCACGTAGCATCAGAGAAAGGTGCTACATATGAAAGTGGTTCAAAATCTGTAATTAATAAAGTAAACGAAGACTTTTTCTGTATCATTTGAATTTATTGCCCGTTGATTAATGGATACCCAATTTTTTCCTTTATGGGTCCATAAAGAAAGTCCATCTTGTTTATTACGTTAGTAGTATCAAATTTGAATGTAAATTTAATTCTTGCAGGTAATTTTTATGCCGCGGAGATAGTATCGGCTTTGGAGTATCTTCACGCGCGGAACATCGTGTACCGCGATCTGAAGCCCGAGAACCTGCTGCTGGCGAAGGATGGGCATTTGAAGATCACGGACTTCGGGTTCGCGAAAAAGCTCACGGACCGGACGTGGACGCTCTGCGGCACTCCGGAATATTTGGCGCCGGAAATCATACAGAGTAAAGGACATAATAAGGCTGTGGATTGGTGGGCGTTAGGTAAGGCTTCCTTATTTAAAACCTTTATTTTAAAACTAGGTATTTGTTGTTAGGGTAGTCGCATCGTTCCATTTCGAGTTCATGTCTATATAAACGAGTAAATACATATGTTTTCTTGGTTTTAAAGCGCGCGGTTGTTTTATGCAATAAACGCAGCGTTGAACGCATGCGTTAACAAAATGTAGGAAAAATGACAATGCGCTTACCGCTGCGTTTACCGCGTAAAACAATGTAGTGTCATTACATTATCTGATGTAAAATGGGTGTGCGGCAAGCGTATTCTATTGAACGCTGAGTTTATCGCATAAAACAATCGCGCGCTTAAGATTTGATTATCACTAGTCATTGTATTACTAATTAGTGTTATTGTATATAATATAACAAAAACATATATCTACCTACTTTAAAATAGCTCCATTAGCCGAGTACTTATCGCTAGAGAACGTGTCATTATAACAAGTTAACTGCTATCAACAGTCACGCGGCAGCAGCTGTTGTCCTATGCGACGGCTTTTTTTCTCGCTTATCCTTAATTATTATTGAAATATATAGTTACCAATATAGTTTTAGCTTTATTTACTTAATTTTTAGGGTTCCGTAGCCAATAAAAGTAAATATTCTGGGGGATGGGTTTTCACTCCATATAACTAATAGTAAAAAACAGACACACACACGCGCGAGTCAGTTTTACTTACAATTAATAAAATTTGAATAGCAGTAGCCCTCACACCAGATCAATAAGAAAATAAAGTTGAATTAACATTCCATTATAATTATTTTGAACATGTTCGATTGAGCCATTACTGAGATTTTCCAAAATAAATTGCTTATTATTATATGACTTAAGTACCGCGAATATACTTATGACCCTTTGCTTGTATGGCATTTTTACATAGTATGAAAGTACAGAACCCTCCTTTATGTGTGGTCCAACACGCGATTGGCCGTTTTTAGAAATTTGCTGATGAAAATGACATACTGACATTTGAGACGCGACGTCAATGGGTGAAATAAAATTTGCAAAAAAATATAGGCCTAAAAGTCGAAAACTGAAGCGGAGCCGGTTTTACTCGTATGCTTATGTATGTTTCCGCGATTAATGTCTTGGTAACTGCATAATTAAAATACGATTCTTTATATTACCCGCTGCGATTATGTAAATTTTGGCCCTACTAAAACAAACACACACAAAGCCGTTTATTTAATAAACAATGTCCCAAGAAATTTGACAAGCATAACTAATCGAAACATTAGAAAGTAATTACAACTTTTGAAATCTATGAGTTAGCATTCAGTTAACAAAAAGTATTTAATCAATATAACCAAATAATACGTGATAGCTTATAAACAAGTTAAATTTGTGAAAGGTCTTTCGCCGAATTCGATTTTCGATTTTACAGATGTCATTAGGTTACGATAAAGGTGACGTTCGGATGTCAACTGCAGAGCTGCATTACTGTTGCGGCGTCGTTTTTGTGGAGTGATGCTCGCTGCCCCATTACTACCGCGATTATTTCGTTAATACCGTCACTCATTTTATCAAGGATATTGACAAATACAGCGCCGGCAACAAGGACGCCGCAACAGTAATGCAGCTGCAGTCGACACTCGATCGTAACCTTAATGCTACTAAGCGAAGAAGAAACGGCTTCTTGGTCTAGTCAGTGGTAACCAGTGTGACCCTGCGCACGAAACTGAAGCTCATTTTGATTTGTGTTGTAGGCGTTGAGATCGATTGGACGTAGCAATTCACTCGTCGCGCTGTGGATATATATAATATTCATTTACCACTCTTGCCTGCTGCCACCGACAGTTTAATGCGGTGTTTACATTACTATTATTTAGTGTTGGGATATATTCCCTTAGATCCTATCTTTACCTACTGAGATAATGGAGCTGGCAAGCAATTTGTCAAAACAAATTTACTTACATGCAATGTAATGTGTCTTGTCGTTATTTAAATAAGGCAGCACTACTTAAGTTCTAATTAAGTACAACAACTTAAGGATCATGGTAATCATTTATTACCCTTATTTTAGGGTCCCGAACCTCAAATGAAAAAAACGGACCCATTATAGAATCACTTTGTTGTCCGTCCGTCCGTCTGTCAGTTGAAATTAAAACCATATACCTAGGTACTCAAAGTCTAAAGCTCCTTGAAGCTGTAAAAAAATCAAACTTCTAAGATAACGTAAGAAAATATATGATCGTTTATGTCGCGAAAAACGTATAATTTGACAGTTTAAATGGATTCAAAATCCATTTGGTGTTTCCCGTTGACCTAGAACTATGAAGTTAGGCAAGTAATACCTTTTTACACTATAGGAAAAAAATCTCAAAACTAGGTTTGTAAAAAAAATTGACAATATGTTACATTTGTACGGAACTATCCGTGGGCGAGTCCAACTCGTACTTGTCCGGTTTCTATAAATATACTTACGCCATACTTCCATACATTTATGATTTTCATGTCAATTATATTTTAGTAAATTGGGTTCATGAGCGCGTTATAATGTGCTTTTGTCGCTTATTTTCAGGTGTACTCATTTACGAGATGCTCGTTGGTTACCCGCCGTTCTACGATGAGAACCCCTTCGGAATCTACGAGAAAATCCTCAACGGACGGGTGGAGTGGCCGCGGCACCTCGACCCTGTTGCGAAGGATATTATAAAGAAACTACTCGTACAAGACAGAACTAAGAGACTTGGAAATATGAAGGTAATTTATCATATGAAACTGTTAACAAAATCGTCTACAAAAATAACTGTAGTAATTCGGTTGCGACAACCGTGTGTGTAGTTGTAGTAAACTGTATATTTCGACATTCAAATCTTTTGATCTAGCAACGATGCTTTGTAATGAATGTTGCTGAAAATCAAATATAACCTTGTGTAAATGAAATGGTAGGTATAGAACGCCTAAAGACACAGTAACATCACAGATATGATGAAGAAACTCTTTGAAAGAAGAAGTGGCATAGTTATTACGTGGTTATTGCTGTGTACACACACGCGTGTTTACATTGGGGCGGAAAATATCTAGCCTTGCGCTTGACCCGTTGTCTTAAAATTACCTATGCGCTGCGAGAATTATCGGTGTCTAGGCGGAAAGATGATAGGTTGTTGTCTTTTGTATGCTTTGTACTTTCATGTAAAAATCGGGTTCATGTGCACTAAAAATATTTTTTTCGGAGCTATGATGTTGGCCGCTCTCCAGCCGATTCCATATATAACTTCTAATCTTACACTTGACAACTTGTCTGTAGGAGTTTTTTAAAGGTTGATTTAGACTCATCTGTACAAGGTCTTGATAAGGTTGATATTAGTCAAACTCACGTTTATAAACCAGGCATTCGTAATTAATCCATGGAAACTAATTTTATTTTAGTATCTAAAGTATATAGTATTTTTTCATGTATGTAGTTTCATCATATTTATTAAAATTACTAACTAACTATTGTGGCGCAGTGATCCAAAGAGGGTCTTGGCCTCCAAAACGAGAGAACGCCACCTGTCCCGATCCTGTGCCACTTCCTGCCAGTTATCGGCTTTAAAAAATATATTTGAAAAGTCGTTTTAATAACAATCTTACACAAATCGACCTAGTGTCAAACTAGTTACCTACAAGTAGTATAGTAGCAGCAGTAATATTTGTGTTTTGATAAATGAAATATTGCACATGTATTACCTAAAGTACTTAAATACACACGAAAACAAACATTTGGCATTGATACGAGTAACATTACATTAAATGTTGCTGAAAGTCAATTGTAGAAAAGCCCTGAAGAAAAACCCGTTCATTCGAGTTAAATAATCCAACACACCAATCCAAATATTAAAAAAATTGAATAATTTTATAATAACTAAGGAACCATAAATATTTTACGTATTATTTTTCTTTAGTAATTACATATACGACATCTATTACAGTTTATAGTTTTGTACGAAAGTTATAAGAAATAAAAAATAAATATTACTTATAGGGAATATTCACACACAAATAGAAGGCTTGTGGTGTGGGTACTCAGACAACGATATAAATATATAATATACAAATAAAAAGTGGATCCAGTACATAGTTGCCTATATTTTAGAGATAAAAATAAAATCGGTCAAGACCATAACATAACTCATGGAAAATATCATTTAGACATGTAGTAAGCTCGGCATAAACCGGAAAAATACCTACTCAATTCCAAAGAAAAACTTTCAATTTACCAAGTCAATGTAATTAGATCATTCTATTCCCATCGAGTGAGGTCCGATGATCGTTAGTTTGGAATCGGCTGCAGTTTCTAGTGGTTTGTTTTCTCCGAGCTTTTTGCCGCGGGCCGGTTGCGCGTCACCGCGATGTCGCCATGTCGCCACGATGTTTAGAAAGCCATCCATCAGGCGGTTAGCGGCGACATTAAACAGTCGCCACTACCACTGACTTATGTCTCGACGCAAATACGCGCACCATGTTTCTACCCAGCCAATCTAGATAAGTGAGCTAGCCATCAGCAAGGTGGCCGCCCCGATGGCATGCACAATTCAAAACGGGTTCAATAAACCACGGGAGAGAGCCACTGGCGGTTAGCTTGAGGCGTCATTAAATGATAAAAGTATAATATTGTTGGACATGACACACGTGTCGTTGTTTATGAATCTTTAGCATCTAACTATTAAAAACAAAACAAAATAAACACACAAACAAATGTACGGATTTTGGCAACAAATACAAATATTTTATTAAAAAAATTGTTAAAACAAAAATGGCGAAGAAAATGTTAACTATCACTCGTGCAAACAAGACGACTCAGCTGTGACTAGTGTCTCATAACGTCCTCGATAGGCGCATTCTTATAAATAGTAATATATTACGTCACTTCGAAGTCATCCGTTTTATTCTTATTTACGAGGCTAGTGTCCCGATAAACAATGATGCTCTAATTCCTTCAGTCGTAATCGAGCCCGAATCTGTGGCAGTGATTGTTTAAAAGATCAATACAGATGACTTGATTTATGACTTTTGGAGATCTTTCTTAGTTTGTTCTAAGTGTTTGTTTTCTTCATATTGCAGTGCGGTTCAGAAGATGTAAAAAGACACAGATGGTTCAAGAATATCGATTGGGCCGATGTGTTCATGAAGAAAATGCAGGTAATTAGTTATTTAACATCACCTGGTTTTTTTTTATATCGAGTCCATGTTTCTCTATATATTATTTATAATTGCATTACGTATTATATATAGGTACCTAGTCTAAAGGGATTAGAAGTCATTTGAAAGTAAATATAATTTCAATTACCAAGATAAAATTCCAGGCGAATCGAGTAATTTATAACATTAGATCAACATGTGTCTCCAACCATATTGTTTATGTGCAGCCTCCCATCATGCCGACGGTGTCGTACGAGGGCGACACGTCCAACTTCGATGAATACACCGAGACGGACTGGAAGGCGGCGCGCGCGCTTGACCCTGACGAACTTAAACTCTTCGCGAACTTCTGATCTCCTGCGCATAAGCAGTCCAATGGAAACTGTTAGAATCCTTGTAGTTTTGGCTACCATACATAGGTATATTAACCCGATAGTTCCAAACGGAAATTGTAGATTTTCGTTTCCTAATAGGTTTTATTATAACTGTAGGTAGGTATGTACTTAATTTAAGAGCTTAAACAAGTATTTACTGATGTAACATTTTAAGTCATATAATGGCAGGTATGATATTTATTTATAAATCTGACAAAAATATTTCGTAGCCGTTAATTCATTATTTAGAAAAATAACTGTAAAGAACTACGGATGCAATACCTAAATATTATAATTTCATAACAAAGTAGATTGTATAACCTTATTTTGTGGTTCGTATGATTTTTTTGGCAAAATATCAAACGAACCACACTTTATGGTGACTCAGTATTGGTGTAAAGTATCTTAATTTATGATATTGTAACTGATGAAAAAGAAGGTACCTAATAATTGTCAAGAAATAATATGCATTTATAAATTGTTAATCAACAAATTGAATAGCCGTTTTCAAATTGTATTTGTTCATATTTATATTTTGTATATTTAAGTAGGTAGTGTATGTATACTGACGCACTGATAAACATTTTGGACGTACATAATTATATACACGACCAATTTGCTAATTTGTATTTGTTTTCTTTTGCTAAGCGTAAGGTGGGTTAGACGAACGTAGTTTATTTTGCTCGAGGCAAGACAAACAGTATGAGGATTCCATACAATTGTTTGTCTTGCCCCGGTGATAGTCTTACCCCACCTACTTACCTTTAGTCTTACCTTATTTAGCATGTAAATAGCAAAGACTTGCATGCTTTTTAATATTTGTGTATGAATGTGTAGATATATGAAACTAGTACCTAGTGAAACTAATGCAGAGCTGCTAAAGTAATTGATTGTTAACCTGTTTCTATTGTGGATCAATTTAGTAACAGGGTTCAACATTTTAGTGAAAACTCACTTAAAATTATTCCAATGCTTGTTTATTCAAAGAGTAGTTTAAGGTATATATCTGTTAGTAAAATCAGCTTCGCTAAGATGCGATGTCAAATTTTTGTGATTTAAGTTTAAAATAGGCCTTAAAATATCTTAAGTTCAAGCTGTATAATATATTAAGTATTTATTTCAATCTTATTCTTTGAGTAACCACCATTGCACCTTTTTTTGTGATATAACTAATATAATTTAAAGATCCTGCGTTTAGGCAATTGAATTATTTTAGTCAAACATTATTTATGAATTTAAAGATTCAATACTTAGTAAGTTAATATTACTTTACTCGTCGTCCTAACTAAAGCGACTACGCGATGATGATGCGTGATGATGCAAGCAACGCGCCATTTGATTTAGTCTCGAATGATCGTATTAACTAATCTGCAAGGTTTGTTCAAAGCACGCGTTTTTGATAATAATATAATTAAAATAATATAGCTCTATGTAAAAACGAATAATATCACTATATGTTTCCTTTGTCACTTTAATGATTAGATCACAAAATATCACTATTAAAAAGGTGTTAGAGTCAAATCAAAATATATTGCAAGCGGTGCAAGAAAACGTCATAATTTCATAGAAGTTTGACGTTTAAAATAACACGTTCACCGTCTGGGCTATCAAAATCGCTGCCAACTTATCTTGGTCTGACTCTATGCATTGATTCATAATGAATCCTCTAAATCATATATTACCGGGAATATAACCTTAAAATTGCGATGTACTGTTTACGCACTTCATGCCTTCCTCAGATGTACCCACGTGGTTCTACAGTCCTTCGAAGTGCGTTAATCGCCCTTCCTCAGATGTACCCACGTGGCTCTAGAGTCGTTCTAAGTGCGTTAATTGTACTTCCTCAGATGTACCCAAGTGGTTCTAGAGTCGTTCTAAGTGCGTTAATTGTACTTCCTCAGATGTACCCAAGTGGTTCTACAGTCCTTCTGAGTGCGTTAATCGCACATCCTCTAGTGTACTTCTAAACTAACTTTGCGTCGTGAATAGAACAACGTTAGGAGAATAAACGTCATAATTTCAGAGAAATTGATATCAATCATGACATGGTCACAATTTGTCATTGCATTGCCATGCAGAGTTATCTTGGGTCGACTCTAGCATGGTGGGATATTTAAAGAAGGGAACGATAAAAAAACATTATTTATTTGTATAAATGAGTAACTATAGATTTACTTTTCATGTTCTTTTGTCGTTTTGTTATCGTGTAGATTTTTATCGGTAACTGGTTAAAGTTAGCTAAATGAAGAATACTTATTCAATGAAAGAAATAATATGTCTATTTTGATAACTGTTTTAAATTACATACTCTTTTATACGAATTGCCTAGGTAGTTAGGTACAGGTTACGGTTTAAAAATTGGATTTTTTATGCTAATTATGGTTCCTTATCCAAAATAACTGTTTGTGGATTATTAAAAACGAGGTACCTAGCAAGATTATAGGTATGTCGAAGAGTCTTCTTGCCGTTATTTTTCCGGATTGCGGCGTAATTAGGCCATATAATATTCTCTGTGATTTCATTTAGTCGTTAAGTATAAGATAATTAATGTTATTACTAACTTATTTCAGTCAATGATCACAGAGGCGTAATGTCATTGAAACTTGCCTACTTTGTAACCGTCAATAGTTTACTAAGAAACAACAGGGTTGTAAAATATAAAATAAATGTACATTTACCAAAATAAATGTGTTATAATTCTATGCTCTGTGCATATTAATATGCACCAGAGACCTACAATATGTCTACACTTGTGCAATATGTTATAAATATCTGATAAAGTTATTAAACGGAAGATAAAAAAACAATAACTTCAACAATAGTACATTGTGCAACGAGGGGGTTAAGTGAAATTATGGATTCGAGGGTGGTAATTTCCGACAGCCGCAATTTGCAATATTCTTACCCCCGGAGTTACACACAATGTTTTTCATCACACTTACAAAGAAAAAAATTAAATTTTAAGCGAAACAATTCTTAAATACGGTGACATATCAAACATTCGTCCGCCATTTTGTAATTTCTTGGCAGGTTCCTTTTCCAGGCAGGCCACGATTGAAAATTATTTAAACATATTTTAAACGGCTGTTAAATTAATCAAATTAAATAATTTTAAATATAAACAAAAATATTAAATCATAAACGTCAGTATTTTAGATGTAAAACTCATTTATGCTACTTGGTTTATATATGAATAAGTGACATAATTAAAAAAAAGAAGCTATAACTCCCTAGGGAGTTGCCTTTGTCCTTCAGCACACCTGCATGAAATAAGATCTTTTTCGAGCAAATGTGATGAAAAAACTTAAACCGAACATACATACATACATACGTACATTTGATACTCGTAACTACTTATTATAAAGGCATCCATGATTTTTTTAAATGGAATCCCTTATTTCGGAGTTTCTATATTTTAAGGTACCTAAATAGGTACAATAAAATTATTGTACTACATGAAACTGAAGATAAATCTTTATTGAATTTAGCAAGTAAATCTTGCTATTTTCAAACTAGTAAGTAAGTAAGTTATAATGCAAGTAGGATGAAAACTATTGAAACCTATTAATCGACCGAGCGAAGTAAACTATATCTTGAGTATTGTTTGGCCAATGTTCATGAAATTGGGCAGGATATATATCATGCAAACATGAGAAGGATCGTTCTGGAAGGTACGGATCTAATGAATATGGGCTTTTACAATCTTTAACAACTCTTCACAGGGCTTCCGCAAAACATTAAAGTTGCATTCGTCCTTGACTTCGTCCACGTAGACGTTATCGGCTCACGCTCATTCGTGTCCGGAAATGCAATTAGGAGCAGTCAATAGGCATCTCTCCGCAATTATGTGAGCGTGTTACACACGACTCAAGTGGTACCAAAACAATATCGTTATCAAATGGTTAAAATAGAATCGGCCTCAGTATCTGTTGCAATTTTTTTCGATCCTGATTGAACATTACATTAGGTATGTGAAAAATTCACAATGCTGAGAAATTGACATACGACCGACAGACGACCTGTCTGGCCTAGTGGGTGGTGACCCTGCCTACGAAGCTGATGGTCCCGGGTTCAAATCCTGGTAAGGGCATTTATTCGTGTGATGAGCATGGATATTTATTCCTGAGTCATGTGTGTTTTCTATGTATTTATGTATTTATAAATATTTATATCGTTGTCTAAGTACCCTCAACACAAGCCTTATTGAGATTACTGTGGGACTTAGTCAATTTGTGTAATAATATCCTATAATATTTTTTATTTATTTATTATTTTATTTTTTGACAAGGCGAGGGCACTGGTGTTGGTACCTCGAAGAGAGGCCTATGCTCAGCAGTGGGCGATAAAAGGCTGATATGATGATGATATTGATGATGGTCAGGTTAGATTAGACCTGTGACCTTCAAACAAATTACAAGAGTCACCCGTAGTGTGCATACGGGTGAGGAAGTATTTGCAGGCGTTGAAATATTGCAAAATATCTGTTTAGGACGAACTACTAGTTTAGTAGGTACATAATTCGCACAGAAAACATCGTTATTTAAATAACCCGACTGCCACCTATAGGACTATCTAAGTAGTACTAGCATAAGCTAAAGTACCTTAAGAAGTCAAAACAGAATATGTGATGTTAAGTCTATTTTGTATTGTCACCACGTAAACAGTTTTGTGGTATTTTTGTAGGATGTAATCATGTCCATAGTTATCTATATAAATTCACAACCCCCGCCAAGACGCGTCATGCGAAGCGCAAGGGCCCTACCTACCTTTTCTCGAAGCGCTTCGTCGTTTTTTTGAACCCTCATTACTTAGGTGAAGATTATCCCAGATAAACAAAATTCTCGGGATATGATGTCAATAGTAGACCTATTAAATATAAAATTTTCAATTGCATGGTTCTTATACTTTAGATTCTATTGATATCTAAACAACCCCGATTTCATCTCTGACTCATTTATTCACTGATGTTCATCAAAACTTAGGATACAGTTAAAATATGTGGCTTGGCCGTTTCGCTACCATCACATATGGGCATAAGGTAAAAAATTTATTCACTGTTCAATTGTTCATTAATTTTCTGTTCTGTTATACAATTCGTTCTTGTAGTAACGAAATGACCAAGTTATTTTTACAAAGGTGTAGAGTTTGTGAAGATAATTTCTTTTCTTGTTTGTGTATATTTATACTAGCTTATAAGTACATACCAAATTTCAACTTTCTAGGACTTCAGGAAGTACCCTAAGAGTTTTTGAGAGGGCGTGCCTTATGGTTTCTTCTTGGCAACATTTTACATGAAAATATTTCTATTACATGATACATCAGTTATGAATAATGAAGACTTGTTTATTCAATTTCAAATATTAGTATAATCTACGTTGTTTTCTGATTTAGATCAAACAAACACACGCGTGAAAAAAACCATGGTTTGGTTTGATTTAAGATATGTTTAAAATAAACTTTGTAACTATTTTTAAACTCTTGACGTAATTTCAAAAAGAGGCTTGGCCGATTAAGTGGTTCACACGTTTCAGTTGTGTTCCGTGCTGCATAAGGATTCACGCATATAGAGCCTTGTATTATAAGTAATTATCTATGTATTTATGAAAAAGTTTGTTTACTAATTGGTTAACTTACTCATTAACGCTGAGCCGATACTAAATATTTATTATGATATTTATGATGGAAAGTTACTATAATGTTCAAGATAAGTTACTTTCATAATGTAGAAAAGCAATGAGGTCTGTCATAAACATAAAAATGAAAAAGAATTAGAATTATAATCAGTTTAGTTTAGCTTTTATGATGACACATTCTTTTTAGTCTGCTCTTGTCCTAAGCACCAGGTAAATAGTCTGGCAAAAATTTGAAGTACATGATTTATGTTATAAATCTCTAACAAAATAAAATTATCAACTCTTTCAAATGACGTATTTAATTTTCTATTAAAATGCCACTGATAACGAATATCCTAAAGTAGATTGCTATAATGACAGTTACAGAAGCTCTCTATCTATAAATATATATTTACTTTACTCTTCGATAAATATTCTGACATAATTCTGATTTTAAAAATATGACAACAACTTTTAGGCAGGTACTATTGGCATCATCATCAATTCATCACCATGTATACACCGTGTTTTATTTCATGGCTCGGTCACAGGTTAAATTTCCCAACCGTTATCATGTACAGTCAGCATCAGTCAGTGTCAGTAGCGGATGAAACAACGCGCCAAAAGTATCTGATATTCTGGATAACTTTTCCAAATATAGATAAATGTCTAAAATTTACATTCAAAAGTATATCTTTTACCGTCTTAATTGTTCTATATATAGAACCATCACATTTTGTTAAGCTGTTACAGAATGGTAGATACTTTTGAAACCTTGTTTGATCCGCTACTTTTGATGCTGACTGTACTTGGCACAAAACCTATTAATTTCGGTTTTGTTCTTAAAACCGTTTTTAACCGGTTTTGATGAGAACATTTCCATAAAAATCTTGTCAGATTAACCGGTTTAGAACAATAAAAACCGGTTTCTTCCTATTCGGTATATCGGTTTCTTATTTTACGCGGGGCACCACCGGCCAGCCGGCTTTCTCGTTGATCATTGAATAAACCGGTTTATTTATGTTACGTACAGTAAAGTTTTTAAAACGTTCGAGTTCTTATGTAAGTTCGGAATAAAACCGAAATAAACCGGTATTCTACTTCTTCTTTCTTTTCATCCTGTTACCCCCAGCTGGGGGTATAGGGCTCGAACAATTTTCTTCCACTGACTCCTTTAAAACCGGTTCCGGTCCTTGTTTTTTTTATTTCCGTTAGTTTCAAGGGTGCATTCCTGAGTTTAAATTAAGTAACTTTCTCAAAGACACCGGTATTCTAATGAATTACATTTCCGAGATAATAATTTATTTGTATCTGATAAGGCCCCTACGACCGTGTACACTTGCTTTAGGGCCTGTTTACATATTGATTAGAGATTAGTACGAGATTATACATTTGCTACAAAACATAAGTACTATTTCGGACGATCGATGTTATTATGTTATATTAATATGTTACACTTTTCAATTGTTTGGTTGAGTTTAATGTAATGCCCATGTTACAACAACATTATATGCAACATTTAATTACTTTATATAAAAATGAAAACATTTTTTTTTATTAACTAGGTATGCCAAAGGGTACTTCACATACAAGATTTTTTTGCTTTGACCGAATAGTGTAAGGAATCGTTGGAGAGGTCTTCAAAAACGATTTATTGATAAATTTAATATTTTTGGAAAAAAAGGCTCCGAATGAAAATAAATATGCTTCAACTTTCTCTTCTACAATGGTCTTTATGAAATCGCATTATAACATATGTACGACTACAGATAAACATAGAGCATTGTAATAAGGCAATAGTTATGCCAAATAAAGCTTTCTATACAAAAAAAAATGCCTATTCAAAGCAAGTACATCTGGGGTTATAGCATTGGGGGGTTAAAGCATTATATGGAAGCGAAATCTGGGCCAAGCGGCCACGAGATGGGCAGAGTCTGGAAATCTTCAAAATATGGTGCTGGTGGCGGATGGAATCGATTAGATGGAAGGAAGAGAAATCCAATATAGTGGTTCTTGATATGGTAAAAGAGAAAAGGTGCCTTTTGAAAACTATAGAAAATAATATTATAGAATATACATACAATTCATATCAGTATCTTTATCTTTATACTAGTTATATCTTATATCAATGATAGTAAGCATTAAGTCACCATTATCGAGTGCTTAAACATACAATGACAGATAAATGACAGATATCGGATTACCGTGCAAGATATCTTACAAATTAAGTTTATTCGTTTCTGAAAGTTAATTCAGCAATATGTCTGTGCGACCTCTGCCTCCAGTGCTTGCAGAAAAGGCTCGAAAAGAGCTTAATGAAGATCCCCAGAGGCTACCCAATGACTTGCAACATATGAAGGATTGGATAGCCAAGCAGCCGCATCTTAAAGCAAGAACCGGTATGTGCAATAGTAATAATTTTAAACGAAAGTGTAAAGTTTTTGACGCTGATAATGTTAAAAATGTAATTGCTTTTTTTACTTACATTAATTTCGAACTATGATTTAATTTAAAGTAAATTGGTAAAATATTTTTTATCAACATAAAACGGATCGGACTGAACTTGTAGGTATAGTCTAAGTAAAAATTGACTTGTACTATTAGGTTGGTACTACGACACCAGATTTCTTTCAGCTTACGCCAAAAAACCTGCGATTTTGGGAAATTTTGGAGACTAAAACTGTTAACCTACGTATTCGTGTAGCTATTTACTTACAGGTCTGAATACAGTAAATCTGGTCTGGTGCTCAATCAATGGTTTAGTGAACTTTGGTTTAACTTATAAGTAGTGTTTGAAGCTAATTTTATGATTTTATCAAGTGGGTGCTTCTGTGATGCTTGATAAAGATGAATTTACTAACGTGTGTACGTTGTTTATTTCTAGATGATCAATGGCTGACTACATTTTTACGAGCATGTAAATTTAGTTTGGAACGGGCGAAAGTAAAAATTGACTTATACTATTCGGTTCGTACTACGGCGCCAGATTTTTTTCAGCTCACGCCAAAAAACCAGCGATTTTGGCAAATTTTGGAGACTGGGTAAGTTCATCAAATACAAAGTTAAAACTTTTAAATGTACCAACTTACATATAGTACGTATACAAATCTAAAAGTATATAATATGATACTATCTATTGCACATTTCAATAAAATAAACAGTATCCACATAAAAAAACAATTGTTTAGGGCCTGTTTCACAATGTGCAAGTGAAGTCCTGAATAAGCTACTTGCCACTTATCTGAAAATTATACTCATTTTTGACGTTTCACAATATTCAAATAAGCTTAACTTAGGACTTTATCTTCAGTGCTAAGTTTTGCATGAAGTTTTATCTGGCAGTTAATTTATTTCTTGGACATTGTGAAATAGGCCGTAATGGGGTCAAGGTAATATGTACTTCTAGATTTGCTTGGATAGAGAATACTGTTGATTTTTACAGGTCTTTTCTTCCTTTACCACAAGTTGCCGCTCCTGGTTCTCCTAAGGTATCAATTATCAGACCGGGAAAATATGATCCCGAAAAATTCACAATATCGGAAGTGTTGTCAGTTTCGAATACGTTAGAGAAGGTAATGGACTTACTCGTATTAACCTTTTGAACGACAAGAACACCTAAAGGCATCGTAAGTAGTCGTGCCCACAGCGCCATTGACAACTATAAATGTTATGGCGTACGCTGTCAATGTAACCCTCGCACTTTCAAGTAAGGTTTAAATTAGCTCGCTTGCGCCCGTGATTTTGGCGTGTGAGTAACGTTTTTGTTTATGACGTAAGCGTTCAAAGGGTTAAAAGACGCTTAAGATAGTAGGGTTGACTGGAACTTAAACAATTTGATGTTATTTTGCAGATTATGTATTTGGAAGATGATGATGCTGTCGTATCAGGGGTGATGGCCATACTTGACTTAGAAGGAGTTACTATGGGACATTTCTTACAAATGACCCCACTACAAATGAAAAAGATGACGGTTGTGGGCCAGGTAACATTTTATAGCGCTTTTAAAACATATTATAAAGTGTCAATCACAATAAAAAAATCAACGATGATCAACTCTGGCCAACGTGGGACTCAAATACAAAGATGTGTATTCCCAGTCCAAATCCAAAAACCAAACGCTAGGTCTGCTAGTAACGAATGGGTAATATCCTTATTCAGTTTTTAACGGGTAATCTTAACCAATAATTGTACCAGAGCACAGAAAATATATCCTAAAGAAGTAGCTTCGAACAATTCTTCATCGAGCTGGCGATGTGTCTAGACCGAGCCCGGTCCGTAGACTGAAGTCAGCAATGTAGGCGTGTCTCGAAAATCGAGTAAAACTGCCGTATGCGTGGCAGAGGGGGTAGCGCGACTATGCTAGGTCTTGTGACGGCTGTCAGCCTGTCACAGACTCGTTAACGCTCAGTAGCGTAGCGTTAATATCACTCTCCCATATTAGTGAGTATCAGTGACAGTTGCGTTTCCTTCGTTACGGAGTTTAAACGATTGGTTACGCAACCTGATACTTACTTGCCCCAAAGCACATTGAGGACAGAACGTACGCAATACGTCGAAATTAAAAACAATTTCTACGTAATTTAGTCGGATTCATTGTTACCCACCAAGCACTGGTAGGTAACAAACAATAAGTTAATTATTTTGACATGACACTTAGGACTTCTTGGAACTAAGCAGAAATAAAAAAAGCGTCTACGACAAGGAAAAGCGATAATAGCGCGTTCTGTGCTCCTTCTCTCCGCTTCGCTTGAGTCTCGTTAGCAATTTTGCCCATACCTCCCTTATTGTACTATAACTTCCAGGATGCGACACCATTCCGTATGAAAGGAGTTCACTATCTGAATACGCCAACAGGGTTTGAGACTATTTTTAACGCGATGAAAGCACTCCTCAATGAAAAAAATAAAAACAGAGTAAGTGATCATGAGTAATTTACAATGAATAGGTAACAATTGACCCAGAATTATTAAAGTGATATATTAAATTTTTCAGTTATATGTCCATAATAAAAACTATGAGGCGATGTACGAACATATTCCAAAACATATGTTAACAGTGGAGTATGGTGGTAACGCGGGAACTGAAAAAGACATCATAGGTACGTGCATGTTATCATAAAAATTCGTTTCAAGTTAAATACTTCCCTATTTGAGTTCCCCATACTCAGTTTTCTTTAGTGTCTTGAACTGAACACTGTTTTTCAACAAGTGTTCTGACTAAGGAACTTGTTTTGTTGAAATTACTCAAAAGCTGCTTGGGTATTATCTAACAATCTATCAAATACATACAGGTAGTCTTTATCTGAATTGAAGGATCTCCCACAAAAATAATAGTAGGAAAGGAGTTTTATTCGATTAGGCAATTTTTTATGTTATTTGGTACAAAATGTATTGGAAGAAAAAATTTTACGTCATTGAACGATGTTTACGACGATTTTATGCAGTTTTTTTTATGCGAGAGGTATAACTTTTCCTATTATTAATAAATATGTATGTTCTTTAAGAAATTATACCCGTCGCACTGAAAAGGCAACCGAAAAGTTGACACTTTTTCTGAAAACTACGATTTTTCTTTCTACGATTTTTTCGGAAATCCTTGTTTAAATAACATTATATAATAATTATAATACATATAAATATATAACTTGTTGCTAAAATTATAAACATCTTGCAGATTACTGGAAGAAGAAGGTCCAAGAATACAGTGAATGGTTAGAAGAAGATATGCAGTATCGCACTGACGAATCCAAGAGGGCCGGAAAAGCAAAAACAGCTGAAAGTATGTTCGGCGCTGAGGGTTCCTTCCGGCAACTTCAATTCGACTGATTGAAAAATACTCTTTTATCTTTTTTTTCTCACTATCTTTCTCTCTCCTTGTCATTTTTTATTCCCATCTGATGGTGGGGCCTACCTTCCTTGTCTTCTAATGCCATACTTCTTTTGTATATGAATCAATTTCTTTTTGAATAAATATTGTTTATATCATGAAAAGAAAAACAAAGAAGTAATTGATGTTTATTTTACCTAACCTACCTACTGTTTTTTGTTTTTTTTTAATGAAAAAATAATTGTACTTTAGATTTAAATAGTTACAAAAATATCGGCGCAGTTAACTACCTCGAAGGTAATACGTTATAAGACTTATAAGTCAATCATAGTTAAAAAATTGACTTTGAATCTTACAGATTTTGTTTCTCCTGTGATAGATTTACGGAGTTATATTTTTTCAAAAGACATAATTGAATGTTTTTATTGCATGATCTCTATAAGTGGCACATTCTAAGTACTCCCATGTATCATCCAAGTCATCCACGATGACGAGCAGATTTGTCAAATTTAACCTTTAATAGCATCACACGATCTACCTATATAGTCGTTCAAGGCTTATAATAAAAAAAACCTATACACTACAATCAACAACTGATAACACGTTGTCCAAAGTTCAATATATCGATATTATCAGAAAAATACTAATCAGTGTGATAATATTAATTTCGGGGATTTATAATAATTAGAACCAAATGTTAATCGTCTGCTTTTAACGATGGCGGTCCGCCCTTTGTCTCCGGAATTGGCGGAAAAAGCACGTTTAGAACTAAACGAAGATCCTAAAAAACTTGAAGATGGAATACAACATCTCAAGGAATGGATTGCTAAGCAGCCACACTTACGTGCCAGAAACGGTGAGTTTGGATTACTTTGGATTATGATAATGAAGTTGATAATGATAACTACTATTTTTTCAATTTTTATTATGTTACCTACCATTCCATATTTTTTTTCCCGTCAATGTCTGGAAAGCAATATTTGAAACAGTGTATATGCTCGTAGGTATCGCAATTGAATAATTTTGGTACAGATAAAGTTTAACAGTACAGACAAACTATTCTTACAATGAACCCCTTTCCTGAGCACTAAAATAATCTTATAATCTGTGTTATTAAAGTTGACTGGTAGAGAATGCCTTATGTTATTATGTCTGTCCATTGTACGATAATGTATACCTACACTTACGATTTTCTTTTCTACAATAAAGAATAAATCAATAATAGGTAAATAGACGAAACACCGTAAATGTACCTTAACGCAAAACTTTTATGTCTTGTACTCGTATTTATTTTATTATGGTGAATATGAATTATTTACTGTGTTACACCTATGTTTATTCCTAAAATGTTTTTAAGATGATCAATGGTTAGCTACATTTCTGAGGGGATGCAAATTTAGTCTTGAGCGAGCAAAAGAGAAAATTGATCTAAATTACTCTTCGAGGAGCACTGCCCCCGAACTTTATACTATAAACCACAGAAATCCTAAGTTTAAAGAGATTTTGAATTTAGGGTAAGTACGTATTATTGAACACCGTAACTTAACTTCCAAGACCGTCCTGTACCCCTAGTGTAAATAAATTCGATTTTGAAACGTGACGTACGCGTTTGCGTTTAGTCTCATTTTGTATTGGATTTAGAAAGAGCGCGCCAAGCGGGACGTTTTGGAAACTCAAAATCCTATACAAAATGAGACTTAACGCAAACGCGTTCGTCACGTTATGATGTCGATAAAATTTACACTAGGGGTACTGGTTTATTTCATGATATCACACTGGACCGCCTTATTTGGAGAAAATGATTTGCTTTTGTTTTGCTACATTTTGCAACGTATTCATTCATGGGTCATTCCATTACATTTAATTTGATTAAATTATGTGACCTCGTATGACATTTGTACTAACCTGTCAATAATGTTAATGCTTTTGTGTATTCTGTTTTAGCTCCGGTCTCGTTTTACCCAAATCACTGAAGCCCACAGATCCAAGAGTAATATTAATTAGGCCGGGTGCATATGATCCCGCCAAATATTCTCTGACTGATATTATGTCAGTTATGGGTACTATAATGCGGGTAGGTATATCAGTTTAAGGTTTACATTTATTCTAGTTATTGCAAAATATTTATGATAGACAGGGAAAAAATGCTTTCGTATTTTTTTTACAACCGATTATCAATATTATCATAAAAAATTGTGGGCAGGTTCGATATGGTTTTTTTTGTTAATTTTTTTATATGGTGAAGCCTTTAGGCTATATAGGTCTACAGCTCACAGAGCCTCTAGTTATGGATATTTCATTTTCAGATAATGTATGTAGAAGACGATGCGTTTGTGGTGTGCGGCGGGGTAAATATAATGGATTTACAGGGAGCGACTATGGCTCATGCTGCACAGGCCTCGCCGGCTATGATGAAGAAAATGGCTGTTCTTGGCCAGGTAATGCGTCATTGGTCTAAGATTAACAGTGATCTACAGAAATAGTACATAGTGATACAAGTGTGTTAAGTTGGTCATTACACACGAGGCGATATTGTGCGCGCTAACTGCAAGTGAGCGCGCAATAAGAAAGTCCATGTGTGTAATGACCATAGCACACGCGTTTCATACGACGTTGTTCAACACACTGGCGAGGAAAAAAGAAACTTTCATATTAATCAAATGTTAATTATTAAATCGGTTAGTGTGTTGTGTTGCATCTGTCATATTGCCTGCCGCCCCTCGTCCCGCCGCCGGAGGCCGGCTCCCGCCGGTCCACGTTGTAAAATCTACTCGACCAATTTAAGAAGGCTCGGTTTCCATACATATTATTAGCAATCAGTAACCTTTTTAACTCAGTCGGATAATATAATGAAAAAGCACGAGGGTTATAATATATAGAAAAAACACGAGTGCTATAATATACAGAAAAAGCACGCGTGTTTAATATCTAGAATTATGAGCGAAAAATCGGTGGAATATAAAGGCCGTTTTGAGCAAGTGTGTTGAAAAAGAAATAAAAAACAGCAGCTTAAAAAAGTGTGATTGCAATACATTTTCGTGAAAATAATTATGAGAGTACTTAAAATACTAAAATACCTATCCTATAAAAAATCAGCTAGCCAATCCTATGTATTACGTATCACAATCAGTTTATGAACAGAGATATTTGATATATGGAATATTAGCAAACGAAGATAAACATAAATTGTGTGTATTCTTTAATTTCAGGATGCTGCTCCCACTCGCATAAAAGGTTCTCATTATTTAAACACACCTCCAGGGTTCGAAACTATACTCAACATCGGTAAATCATTCCTCAACGAAAAGAACAGAAACAGGGTGCGTAAATCTACTGCCTACTACAATTATTGTGATATTGATAATTAACGTGAGGTAAGGTAAGGTTTAAAATTAAAAAACCGACCAAAATGTACGCCCGTTTATAAGTAACAGAAGATTTTTTATAATAACTGAAAAACGAGTAGACCCATCATGTTCGCTATAGGTTTCATTGAAAGTATTTACTTAGCTTTTTTTTTTCACGATTTTTTTCATATATTTTGGACCCTTGGTTCATGGACACGTTTTTTTTTCTTTCGGAGCGACTCTTTCTGGAAATATTAACTTTATCAAGAAATGGTTTCCGGAGACCTGTATTTGTTTTGAAAGACCTATCCAAAGATACCTCACACTATTGGGTCAAAGCAAAAATAAAAAAAAACATTTGTATGGGAGGTACCCTACATTTTTTGTAGTTTTTTTTCCGTTCTGTCGCCATGAATAATTTATGTACCAAATTGCATAAGTATATAGATAGTTATGTTGCAGCTTTCTAGCACTAACGATCACAGAGCAAACCCGCGGACGAATGGACAGACGGACATAGCGAAACTATAAGGGTTTCTAGTAGTCATCACGATACACATGTTACACGCTGACACGGGTACCCGTGTTCTTAAGCCCGGCGGTACTCGTACTAAGAACCCGAACTACACGAACCCGCCCGGTTTCAGAAACGTTTACACGGGTACCCGCGTACACGGGTACACGGGTACATAGATACATGAAATAACGGATCTTATTTACCCGCGGGTTCGACCCTTCATTTTCGTGTAGCAGAGATTTATGCTATGAAGAGATACGATTGCATATAAGAGAGATTAGTAACATTCGATTACTTTGCAGTTTTACCGGATTGATTGGTAATGTCAATAATAAGTAGGTACGTAGACTTTGTTTCAACAATTCATATGTTTAGCTTTACTCTAAATGAGATTAATATTAACAATACCTTAGTGACCGCTGACTTCATTGATATCACTTTCTTCATTGATGTAGTTTTTTGATAATGAAAGTAAACCTATTCTTTATTGTATTGCAATCATGCTCATTATACAATTTGAGGATGGTAGTTACATGACACCCTATTAGGGCTTTCAATATGTCTTATGTCTAGGAAGGTATATGCATTTATTAGCAATGAAATCTAAATTTAAAATTTTATATTTAATTGACCTAAATAATTATCTAACTATGACAAAAGTATAGATAGTTATGTTCACTGAAACTACCATTAACGGGATAGTAACAAAATGGGATTAAGTATTTTAAATGGCCATATCCTGTGCAAAACAAAATACATTACATGGATAATAAACAAAGTGCAGGTGTTTCATTCAATAGAACGTGTTTTTTTTTACAACATGCGTTGGCACTTTTGGTCTTATCTCTTTGTGATAAGATCAACACATCTGCAAAAAAAATACAACAAGTAACCCTTCAGGTAGGATTATTCCTTTGTTTTGTTGCCGCGCGGCACTAAAACGCATTTTACTAATGACAGAGACAGCAAACAATGAATAATATCTATGGTTAAGATTTATAAAGTATCTCATAGAACTTTAGTTAGACTCCAGTTAAATTGGTATAACACAACACATTATCAATCACATTGAAAATCCATTAAAACAGTTAAACAACCGTTGCCTCTACACGGCAAGGACGGGTTAGACGCGCGTGTATTTAAGGTCCGTTTCGCCGTGTACACGGGTACATGGATACACGGATCTTAACTACACGTGAACCCGACTACACGTGTACTTAGGAAACGGGTACCGAACACGTGTACACGAAACCCGGACACGACCGCGAGCCCTAGTTTCTAGGTGACTACGTAACCCTAAAAAGAAACCAAGTGACTCGGTTGTTAGATTAATGTGGTACAACATCTTGTATCTATGAAATTATGTCATTGGTGGAACGGCCTAGTCACGTATTTTTTTTTTGTTTATATTATTTTAATCTCTAGACCTCTCTTAACCAAAAGGGCACAATGTACATTATTTAAGTTTTGAATGAAATTGACTTGGTTTCAAATAATAACCGTTTATACCAATTTATACATTTGTTGTTAAAACTGATGGGTTTACATTTCAGTTGCACGTGCACAACAAAGATTTCGAATCGCTATATAAGCACGTGCCTCAAGAAGTCCTACCCGCGGAGTACGGAGGACACGGAGGGACTTTCCAGGACATTATAGGTTAGTTTCTAATGGATGTCTACCCTGCACTGCTGAGTGCGACAGTATGAACGTCATCAATTAAAGCTATGCCGGCTCTAACCCTACACCTCTGACCCGAAACTATTTTAATCCCTCCTAATTTGTAGGAGGGTATCCCAATGTGGGACCGGCAAGAAACTCGGGGGGACATATCTTTTCAAAACATTAAATCTTATTATATTGCTAACAAGTATTAAATAAAAGAATACAATTAAAAAAAAACGTAAATATTACTTATCTATAGGCTATCTAATAGGCTTAGCACGCACTGCGATTAATTTCTTGCGGTCTCAGTCTAATTTCTTGCGATTTCAGTCTCAGTCAGTTGCAAGTGCGTGCGCTTATGAAGCATGTACGACTCGTACGTTATAAGTACTTTTTGCGGTTCTGAAACCGCAAGAAATTAATCGCAGTGCGTTCTTAAGCTTTAGATAAGTAAATTTTAGCTGAAATTAAAGAAAATCGAATTCTCGCGAATAGTGATCACGCTTCACTCTGACATATTGATCATCAATCATTCTTTTCTGTCAGAGTAAAACGTAAAATTGACAGCGATTAATGTTTTCTTCTATTTCGGTGGGAAACCTTACCTTCTCTTCCAACTCGCGTTTGTCCCGGTATTTTGCCACGGTTCATGGGAGCCTGGGGTCCGCTTTGCAACTAATCCCGAGAATTGGCGTAGGCACTAGTTTTTACGAAAGCGACTGCCATCTGACCTTCCAACCCAGAGGGTAACTAGGCCTTATTGGGATCAGTCCGGACTGCAAGCCTCGCGATGTTTTCCTTCACCGAAAAGTGACTGGTAAATATCAAATGATATTTCGTACATAAGTTCCGAAAAAGTCATTGGTACGAGCCGGGTTTGAACCCCCAACCTCCGGTTTGCAAGTCGCACGCTCTTACCGCTAGGCCACCAGCGCTTCTATTCGTATCTTCTTAAGTACCATATTATTATTTTTCTTCTTTATTATGACATTTAGATTACTGGCAGAGGAAGGTCGAAGAGTACAGCGACTGGCTCGACGAGGACCTGAAGTACGGCACGGACGAAGCCAAGCGGCCCGGAAAACCCAAAACAGCCCAGGACATGTTCGGCATCGATGGCTCCTTCAGGCAATTGGAATTCGATTAAACATATCATTGCCATTTACCCATGGGCCCTTGCTTCGTTTTCGAGTGCAAAATTGGCAAGCTCGTGGTCTGGATTCGGCCTGCAGTATGCCAAAGTAGCAATGCGCCAAAGAGAATTTTCTTAAACTGAAACTACGAGACACACATGTGGAAGACACTGTATACGCTGCTAAGCTACGCTGTATAATTTTTTTAGTTTTTACCTGCATTGGAAAAACCATGCAGAGACAATATGTTCGAAATTGGATAGATTTGTGTTTGCCTTGAGAAAACTTATTAAAACAGTCTCGACAGAAGCTGCAATTACAGCCTACTACGGCCATGTGTCTTCTACTTTAAACTACGGTCTCCTACTCTGGGGGAACTCTGTACATGTCGAGGAAGCTTTTAAACTACAAAAAAATGCGTCCGCGTAACCGCAAATGCATGGATAACAGCCAGTTTCATGCAATATAATATTTTACCTTTAGCATGCCATGTATACCAGAAAAGTTTGTCTGTTTGTCAAAGCTAATATGAAATATTTTAAGTTACGCTTTGATGTTTTTAAAGGAAATCAACGAACCCTACAAAAATCTGCTTTATCAACCTCCCTGTCATGCTGCCATTTATAAGCGTAATGCATGCAATATAATTATTGAAATATATACGAGTAGGTATTAAGCTGATCATATCAAATTATTGTATGATATAGAATTTAAGACAAAATTAACGAAATGGCTTCGGGAACATTGTTTCTACTCTGTTAAGGTGTATCTGAACATGTAAATAATTTTAATACTGTCGATATTCCTAAAAGTTGCATGCCAAATGGCTGAATATTGTTACTTACTTATTTATAAGGACACCTTTGTACATACATATTCTTGCGAATAAATTATTCTATTTTAATCGAGTGAGAGGCATTGCAAGTAATCTTATATCATCAATGTTACAGTTAAATAATAATTAATTAATAGTTATAATAACGTGTTATTTTGACTATTAATTATTTGAAAGGGTTTTAAAATAATTGAACATTAATTATAAATAAAGATATTTAAAGAAATACATGTCTGTGGTTTTATAAAAAGAGACCCCGTATAATACATATGTTTGTCTAGACTTACGCGACGTATCGTACATAATATTGTTAGTAATTGTAGACAAGAACGAAATAATTAGCTCATTTATGAATAGGGTCTGGGGTAAAATAAGGGGTTGACCTAAAGATATGATTACTTTTAGTATCATATCTTGCTAATATTAATTAGGATATTTTAGAAACTTTATATATTTGGATGTTTAGATATATATTCCTAAATTCTCAAATTAATTTATTGTAGATAGTAAAGAAGGCGCTGAAGATGTATTTAGAAATCCTGCATATCGACAAATGATAAAGTAGCTTTTACGTACTTACTTAAATACGTCTCAAAGTTGTGAATTTACATACTCATAACTATAATTATTATATTTATTAATACGTTGTTTTTTCGTTTTCTGTAAAAGCAATACCTGGTCCATCAGATATATATGTAGTTAGTTACCTACAATAATTACAAGAAAAACTCTTTTATTACTATGTCCGAGTTTAATTCGTCCTAAATATCAATTACTAAAAGGAAAGGAGGGTTATCAGCGAGATAATGCGCGGTATCGGCAGCTATAACAAAGCTTGTTGATCCATTTATAATCTTAGTGTTCCTATCACATTTTACAATAATCGTTGTGCTGTTATTTTTAACTATTGTTAAAACTTTATTTAAGGTAGGTAACTATTTCACAAGGTTTGCCTCATTTTTTATATTACTTATTTCCAGTTTATTGCTTCCTATATTGGATTATAAAGGATGGCTAGAACATTCCGGGTCCTGGCTCTTCAGTTTTTTATAAAAAAGTGTCTCGTGATCACTGATCGCTCGTCATAAAAAACGAAGTGTTGGAAGCCTCGGCCCGGATTCGGACTGTTTTATGGTAAATATTAACATGTTTGCATAAGTTTCTTTGTGCGAGTGCGCAACTTTCATCACACATCCTTACTGCAAAAAGACGTAGTTATGAAAAGTATACGTATTGCCCAATTTTGTTTATTTTTTAAAATTTTATATCTATTATGAGTATTGGTGTACTATATTGTATTATGAATCCTTTTGGAAGGTAATACTCTTTCTCACATACGTGTACTAGTGCTAAGTGGCAAAAAAATGAAAATGCATCATGTATAAGCTTTAAGAAAGTATTAAGTGAACGTTGAGTACCGTCCTTTTTTAAAATTTTAAGTGAAAGTTAAGCGAATGAACGTTATCTATTAATTTTTTCACTGATTTTAAAATCTCAAAAGAGGAAGTTCTTGATTCCCGATTTCTCAAAGACGGATGGACCGTATTGGAAAATTATTTCTTTAAAGATTGTTCACAGTTGGTCACGTTTTCATTAAGTGTCTAATTATGGGAATCTGGATCCTTAGATCTTTTTCACATAGTCCGATCTGATATCGGATGTCGGATGACTCTTGGAGAAAGTTACTAGAGAGTGGGGCATAAAAAATAACTAAAGGAATAAATAAATATAAAAATGTATTTTTTATTTTATTTTTTTACTTCTTTTTGGTCATACAGAATGTGAAAACGCTCTTATATTATAGGTGCATCTATAGTGATTTCAGTATTTTTATAGTAACTTATACGGCTCTCTATTGTTTCCTATAAAGTTTTAAGTCATAATGTAATGTATCATTTTATTTTTCTCAGAAACGCGTAACTTTTCAAGATTGGCATAAAACAAACCTAACCTAACCTAACCTATCTATAGGTTAATCTAAGGAAATTCCTGAAAAGTTAACGGTTTCAGAATTATGACAAATGATAATCTGACTACCGTTACATTATGACTTTCAATAAATATGCCAAACAAAGGGATCCGAACTTATGCATTTACTTTCAGAAAGCTTTATTTGATAAAAGAGGAACTGCCGTTGAAGACCATAAAATGACAGCATTTTTTATTGTTTGCGCAAATATTAATTGACGACCGGTTTGGCCTAGTGGGTAGTGACCCTGCCTACGAAGCTGATGGTCCCGGGTTCAAATCCTGGTAAGGGCATTTATTCGTGTGATGAGCATGGATATTTGTTCCTGAGTCATGGGTGTTTTCTATGTATTTAAGTATTTATAAATAATCATATATTATATATCGTTGTCTAAGTACCCTCATCACAAGCCTTATTGAGCTTACTGTGGGACTTAGTCAATTTGTGTAATAATGTCCTATAATATTTATTTATTTATTTATTATTATTTATTTATTTATTTATTTATTAATACGTAGTTTTTTTTATAAAGGTAACTACTGCATTTTTGGATGGCGAGACTTGTAAAATCACTGTTAAAAAAATGCCAAAAAACATAAGAAAACGATTAAAAAACTAAAATATCGGGACATAAAATCATCGACAATAACAAAACCTTTTTGGCCTGCGACACAGGTACTTAGTATCGAATAAAAACTATACGTTTCAAGTAACACTACTTTTTGCGGCGGTAACTTTTTTCACACAAAAAATTGAGACTATCTGACATAGTAAAAGTTTTACAACTTAGAATAACCTATCCAGTGACATACAAATCGCTTGCCCTTATTGGTCAAAGGGGCCAATTAGCCCACCCTCCTTTTTCATACAAATGTAAATCAGATGATAATGCAATATTATTATGACATGGAGTTGATCTGATGACGGAGACAGGAAGTGGTCATGGGCCATGGGAACTCTTTGATAAAACAACTCAAACTAATTGTGTTTGGGGTTGTTAGAA
Source organism: Cydia pomonella (assembly GCF_033807575.1). Lineage (NCBI taxonomy): Eukaryota > Metazoa > Arthropoda > Insecta > Lepidoptera > Tortricidae > Cydia > Cydia pomonella. Next base: position 505,705 of record NW_026907803.1, on the reverse strand, counting down.
TTGTCCGTGGAGAAAAAAGTACAGTCCTGATTTTTTTATCTATTATAGGTACCCCACTAAAAACATTTTCATGTAAAATGTTGCCAAGACGAAACCATAAGACTCGCACTGCCAAAAAGTTATCAGATCTCTTATAGAGCCAAGCTTCTCACTCTACAAACCTTAACCTACCTTACCTTACCTTTGCCTTGAGTACCCTCCTAATATTTTGCGAATTCATTGTAAATATTTGTTGAACTAATAGCATAGCATTATAGACTTATTACAGATAATGAAGTTCATAATGAACGGATGAATGAAATAAGTGAGAGATCATAAATATGGCCCAATATTGGTAATGATGGTCGTGAAGCGTGAAGGTGAAATATGAAATATGGCTACTTGAAATACATTCTTTAAGCATTTATGACTTAGAAACCTAAGCTTAAATATGATAATAAGGCGGTTTTGCCACTGGATTCGACGTAACAAGCTCTCAAAGAATACTTAATGCATGTTACTCAATTTAAATATATTTTTAAAAGACCTATATTTTAGGATAAAATGCCAGTCCGACATTTGTCTCCCGAGCTGCAAGAAAAGGCTCGCGTAGAGCTGGGAGAAGACCCGCAGCGGCTTCAAGATGGAATACAACACCTCAAGGAATGGCTGGCCAAGCAGCCTCACCTTAATGCTAGGACAGGTAATCCGAGGGCGATCTAAATAATCCGGGCAATCGGAACAGTTCCTCATACTACAACTGCAGACTTACTATAGTGTAAACTCTATAACCATTCAATGAAGTGTGTCTTTTGTTTCTGTATATCTAGTCTACCTGCAATAAGTAAACATATATTTGGACTCTCAAAGCGATTATTTTAAAAAGTATTTACTTAATAAAAATAAATTGTTGGACTACAGGCACATGTATGGACTACCCCCCCCCCCCCCCCCCAAATATATATATAATTTTAACCTCTAAACTGGGTGGCTTACGATAAGAAATGTAACGTGTGCTATGATTTGTAATCAGTCTTGTCCAGTAAAGACTGTAAGTAGAATATTGTATTATACGCCCACGATTCCCGACACCTACGTTATTTTCAGATGACCAATGGTTAGCAGCATTTCTGCGCGGATCTAAGTTCAGTCTAGAACGGGCCAAAGAGAAATTGGATCTACACTATTCAGTCAGGACAATTGCTCCTGAGCTATTCAGACTTCATCACAGGGATCCGAAATTCAAAGAAATTCTCAAAACTGGGTAAAAACCATTGACATATATATCTAAGGACGGGCCTTACGAGCAATAGTTCAGTGGTGTCACTCTCGAATTCGAGCCAATCGTGCAGTCTAACGGAACTAGTCGCGACCAATCGCGCGCGTGGTGCGAACTCATCAACCAATCGCGTTGCGGCGTTAGACTGCACGATTGGCTTGAATTCGTCTGCGTGACACCGCTGTACTGGCCCCATTCTTATTGCTCGTAAGGCCCGTCCTCAGATATATATGTCAATGGTAAAAACTTGTTGGAAAAATTACTTGTTTTTTTCCCTCGTGAAAAAACTGAAACAGGTGACGTGGTTATCAGGTTGCACACTGATGCGGATTCGCACGCGGCTTCCGTGTATGAGCGAGACAGCGCTATGCACATATATAGCGATGTGAGTGCGAGTGATACCGGAGCGACGTGTGAATCCGCAATTCCGTATCCAATGTTAAAACTAACTTAATTTACCTAAAAAGACGTTGTATGTTTTCAGCACGTTTGCCATTATACCGAAATTAGCAAGTCCAACGGCGCCTAGAGTTTTCATAATGAGACCTGGTCATTATGATCCTAACAAGATATCTATCCTTGACATTATGTCAACGATTAGTGTTATCGTGAAGGTAAAATATTTGACTATACCGGGTGGGCTCTGTGACAGAGAAGTAATAATTAGTGGGCTATATACTCCTCAAACTGACCAACCATTTTTCAGCGACTAATATCAGCGAATATTGTAATGTTTAAAGCGTTAATGATGATAGCGTATATTGAAGATTATTAAAAATTGATTTGTATGAAAAATAGGAAGTCTTAACACATCATAATTTTTAAAAGTTGTTTTAAAAAAAGTTTTATCGTTTGAGGAGAATAATATGTTTTAATTATTTTCTCGAGTTACAGGGCTCACCAGAATTACAAGTAGAATTATACTAATTACATTATTTCTGTCAAGACTAAATACAAATCATTAAAAAACATTGTATAATTACAAAAAAAATTACATAGGCGCATGACACACTGCATCCGATTCGCACGTCGCTCGGAAGTTTGAGCGAGAAAACGCTATGCGCGTATTAATGGCACTGGATTCTCTGACCCGCCGCACGCGACCGGCGGCGTGTGAACGCGCGTCGCACGCTGTGCCACACGCCGTCGGTCGCGGATGAGTGGGCTTTCTGACTCTTGGTAACCCGTCGCCGGCGACCGATGGTATAGAAATCATATGCTACGAGTATGTCGCGCAGTGTCTAGTTTTTGAACTGTTGTGTCTTGTTTCGTTGAGCAAAATGGACAAAAACATACTTACATTGTTATTGTTAGAAGAAGAAGATGATGAAATATATATCTCATAAAAAAAAGAGCCAAGTGACATTTTTAAAAACCGACAAAAAGAAGGTGCATTTTTTACCCTCATTGTGAAACACTTGCAGTGCAGTGAAGAAAAATTTACATCGTGCTCAGACTATCTCGAGAACAGTTCGCAAAAGTATTGAACTTGATTGAACGTGATATTACTACGAAGCCAAGTAATAAATATCCCGAACCCATTTCCCCAGCTCAAAAACTAGCGGTGACTATAAGGTATGTACATATAATAAAATAAATCGAAACAAAATATAACATTTTTGAAAAAAAAAATCAGTTATTAATTGTAAGTGCGTAAATCAGTCTGACGTATCATTTTCATCCTTATTACGAAACATAACTTTACTTTAAGTTATAAGAAATAACGTGAACATAATATAAGTATGTACTTCTATCTTACTTACATCTTACTTAACTCAAAATAGGATTACAACGAATTAATTTTATCAAAAATTCATCGTTATCTTTTGTGAAAAGAGTCATTTTTCAATATCAACACGCCACCCGCCGTCCGTCGCTATTCTACAGAAATGATACCGACCGACGCGTGCGGCGTGTGAACTTCGCACGCCGTCCTACACGCCGCCGGCGACGTTTCAGAGAAACCACCCTCAAACATTTCCGAACATAACATTCGAACGTCGCCGGTCGCGGACACGCGTCGGTCGCCGGTCGCCGGCGGCGTGTGGTCAGAGAAACCATAGCGACATCCCGCTCGCAAGTCGGAGCGGCGAACCGGATGCAGTGTGCCATGCGCCTAATCTAGTGTTATACAGGTTGTTTATTTAGTCACCTGCAATAATTTACGGACTAAATATACATACTGAGCAACTTTTACTAAGGGACCAACTCCGAAATCGCGAAAAAAAATCTACTCTTCCATAGAAAATGTCAAGGTCAGACAGCCAAAATGTATGAAACAGGCAATTTTTATTCGCGATTTCGGGTTTGGTCCCATAGTGAAAGTTGCTCAGTATGACGTACATATATATTTACCCCGTAAATTATTGCAGGTGACTAAATAAACATATTTACATACATTTGGATAATAAAGGCTTTTTAAAAAATGCGATACATTATGAAATGTACCTACTCACCTACCGAAGTGAAGTGCATCGTGTGGGAAAAGTTACCTGCAGAAGATACTTGCCCAGGCCAAAAGTATGAAATCAACGATATTATTATCGTCCATTGGTTATCAAAAAAATACATTAGGGAACCCTAAAAGCTTAAAAATACTTATATTCTAATAAATAATCGGTAACATGTTTCTGATTAGGAAAAAGAAGAAAAAATAATTGACGCAATAGATTTTTGGTCTGTGTATGGAGGGTTGGCCAACTCTGACCGACGAAAAAATAAATTATTCGCTTCAAAAAAGATTTTCTGCTACTTTTTCCTAATCAGAACACGATATAGAATATGTCCTTAAATGGATCTCCACTATTTTTGTTACATCCTTGATCCTGTATACGTACTATAAAAAAGATAAAAAAATTAAATTCGGAAAATGTCAGATAGCTATCGCCCTTTTTAATTGCCAAAATGTTGAACTGGCAATTATCGTAACCGGAATTTTAGTTAGGTGGTATTTTAAAGTGTTCTATTATCATTTTGAGTGCTTTGTTTTCCAATTTATGTAACATCTTGTAATTCACATGTTGTACAAATAAAATTGTCTTCATAAAAATTCATCGATTGAAAATTACAGTTTTTTTATTGTCATAAATATATGCTTGTTTCCATACTTTGGCCTGGGGTGTAGGAACATGTACTCATCAAGAATAATAAAATATTTTTCAGATTGCATACATGGAAGACGATTCGTACATGGTATCTGGTGCAGTTAGCGTTATAGATTTAGAGGGATCTACGATGGCTCACTTTGGGCAGATGACGCCCTCACTCATGAAGAAGATGACTGTTGCAAACCAGGTATGTTACCAATAAAGTACTTTCTTTCTAGCAGTGACTGTTAACTGTTGTTATCATCTCACAAGTATATTTTTTTCGATCTCTAATTGAATTTTTTATTGATACAAAATGCTCGAATAAGTAAAAATGGAGTCGAGTGCAAGTGCGAGTCGGACTCGCACAGGAAGGGTTCCGTGCCATTATCTATAAAAACGGTTGGATGGGTATCCAAGTACTGACCACGCCCGACGTTGCTTAACTTCGGTGATTGGATGAGAACCTCGAGATTGGAAAGAAATATTTATTTTATTCTGTTTTTAGTATTTGTTGTTATAGCGGCAACAGAAATACATAATCTGTAGAAATTTCAATTGGCTGACTATCACGGTTCATGAGATACAGCCTGGTGACAGACGGACGGACGTACGGACGGACAGCGGAGTCTCAGTAATAGGGTCCCATTTGACCCTTTGGGTACGGAACCCTAAAAATGAAGATTACCTGCCGATATCAATATAGAAACAGGTAGGTAGGTATTTAAAAAGTCGACCTCATCTTTATTAATATAGTTGTTCAATCGTATACTATAGTGTTTGACAGCCTAATTATAATGAACGGCCCGAGTTGACCCAATTTTCTGTTTCCGATTGAGCTAAAAAACCATACCTTCTACAATTCCATCAAGCTGATTTGATGATGGGGACCAAAAACGGCTGTAGCAATTGTATATTAATAAAACTACGGTTAGGGAACAAAACGGTTTATACAAGCACTTTTAAATTTTCAGGATGCGGTTCCTGCTCGAATTAAGGGAGGTCATTATCTGAACACTCCATCCTTCTTCGAATCGGTATTAAACATAATGAAATCTTTTATGAATGAAAAACTCAAGCAAAGAGTAAGTGTTTTGCTTATTAATTCAGGATTATCCTAGTCTCGGCGCTTGCAATCATATACGCCCCTAACTTAAAATAATATGCATGACATTGTAATCATTAATAAAAAAAAAACTATTTTTTTTTCATGAAATTATAAGAGAATCATAAGTAAGCTTTTTTTAAGAATGGAACGTTCTACTTGCTTATAGTTTTAATTTGAAACATCCCGATTTATGATAGGTTCATACAACCTATGCTATGTAGCTATGTATGTTTATTAAGCTTCACCTGACATAAATTATTTGCCAAAGTGTAACAGTTGCCTGATTTTTTTAAAGATACATGTCCACAATAAAGATTATGAAGGATTGTATAAACACGTACCAAAAGAAATACTACCAGCGGAATATGGAGGCAACAGCGGAACATTCCAAGAAATAAACGGTTAGTTTCCTTCAGCTAGTTGACTTAGTTATTCATTAAATAGTCAAATCATATAATTTGACCACCTATCAAAACCGTATTAATTACCTGTAAAGAGTTTTCCTTACAGAGCTATCGCTGCTTCTACTCGTGGGAGGTGATAGTATCCCTTTTTTATGAATTTAAGTGTTGATATCTAATTGAACGAAGAGCCTCAGGAAACGCTAGCCTAAGTGTTAACGATTTGTGGTAAGAAGGCACCATTAGTGCCGTCACCATAATGCAGGCCAGAGACCGTCAGTAACTAATAACCTTAAATAATGACATCACTACTGACAGTGTTGCTAGTGACTGTACCTCTAGTGTAAATTTATTCGATAGCGAAACGTGACGTACGCGTTTGCGTTAAGTCTCATTTTGTATGGGATTTAGAAACAGCGCGTCAAGCGGCACGTTTTGGAAACTCAAAATCGCTATCGAATAAATGTACACTAGGGGTTCTGAAACTATATCAAAACAGGAATATAAAGATGACATGATAATGACAATATTATTCATGTCAATTCTTACTGACGTTATGAACCACATTAGATGAGTATATAAAGTCGTCAACCATTATCAATATATGCAAAATTCTGTAATTGATTTGTAAAAAGGAAAAAAATACATTTATATTTAGCTTTAAAGGGGAAACCCCGTCATGTGGATGCCTTTTTGGTAGGTTGAAACCGCTTAGAAAATATAGCATATTTTTTATCTTACCATAATATATCTTATTTTAATATTTGTTCAGAATATTGGATAAAGAAGGTCGAGGAGTACGGCGCCTGGTTAGATGAAGACCTGCAGTATGGATCGGACGAGAGCAAGCGGCCCGGCAAGCCGAACACGGCCGAGGACATGTTCGGAGTCGAGGGTTCCTTTAGACAACTGCAGTTTGACTAATTTACTCTAAGTAGTACAATCCTGTAAATAAAATCTAAAATTGTAGTTGTGTTTATTTTCCCGTACACATTGTGATTAATATAAATGAAGGAACGAGCCACTTATCACAGGTAGATAATAGGTAACTACTTAGTTCCAAATAAAATATGATTTATGTTGGTCGATGTTTTTTTTCCTTAGATTTTGATAAACTTTGGTAAGTCTATGCGGAAAAACCACGAAATCCCACTTTGTCCCAAAAAAAGGTGATTTTCCGTTGAGTCATGATAATTCCATACGGTTTCGTACCTCAGAGGAAGATTTTTTAGGACATACTTACGATAAAATTGCGCTTAATAGGGAACTCTATCTATTCACCATATTTAATAACATCTGAAGAAAAAAACGAAAAAATTAAAAATCGGCCCGTTTACGATGTAGGTATTAATAAGGAAATAAACTATTAAATTTTTTTATACTGTTAGATAGAGTATATTTATTTAGTCACGATTTAGATTAATTTGTTTTATAATAAATTAAATAGAAAAATTGTAAAAACATACTATGACTAAAGAGGGAACATAAAATGAAAATATATAATGAAATTTTAAATTTAATGAGTTAACTAATTAATAAAACTAACTATTTTAAAACTTAAAATTAACTTATAAGTAAAAAAATGCTCCCTAGGTCGCTGTTATGTGTTATGGGTAATGGTGCCCAGAAGACTGGCAGCATTACCTCTTGAATGTTAAGTCAAGACTTAGTCTCTGGCCGAACTAGCTGCTAGCCCTCTGGTCACCAGAGGCATCTCTCTTATTATTTATAATAAGTGATGAAATAAATATGTTTCTTAGCTGTTTGGGTACATTTAATTTCGTTCATACAAGTAATTAAAGCAATCCTGTAAAAACATTGAAACAAGAAAGGAATAATTTTATTTGTAGTTTGTTTCTGGCATGAAGTATCAAAGCTAATATTTTGATTTTAATATATGTAGTAGGTCTATGGATGGCCAATTCATGAAATAGTACCTGGGCAACCGAGCTTTGCTCGGTTCTAACTATTTATTGTAATATGGTGGTGTATAGGTGATAATCTTAAATACATTTTTTTAGTAAATTAAACTTGTCTAAAACAATAAAAATTAAAAAAAATATATATAAACTTGCAAACATAAAAAAAAAAGTTAGTCACCGGGCGAGATTCGAACCCGTAACACTCGTTTCTAGCCGTCCGCGTCCTAACCCGCTGGAGCAGACGGACAGTGGCCGGCAGCACGAAATTAGCGACCATATTCTGCGTCGAAAGAAAAATGCATAAAAACTCGAAAACACGCGTTTTCCCAAACATAAGACTAATCTAGATCGATTGTATACCCCCAAAAACCCCCGTATACCAAATTTCAGCGAAATCGTTAGAGCCGTTTCCGAGAACACAGAAATATACAAGAATTGCTCGTTTAAAGGTATAAGATAAACTGTAGGTGCCGCTATACCAGACCAAAAAAAAAAAAATTGACAAATTATGGTTTCCATTATTATGACATATATTTGAACTAGTTTCAGATAATATTTTTTGTTGTGATGAGTTTTAATAGCCTACCAAAAAATCAAATAAATCGCAAAGACCAAATTCAAGAAAATAATTAAAAAGTGAAAAAAAAAAAACAAACCGCCATATTATGAAAACTGACAAGTGTACATGGTTCTTCTTTTGGGAACAGAGCTTTGCCTACAAGGAGTATCTAAAAATAAAATAACTAGAACATTTGATTGTAAGGCTAATTTTGTATAGAAATACGGCTACAGCCTTTACAATTTTTTCGAACTTGAATTAGTAGGGTGTGCAAGTGCAGTGAGTATGCACTTTTGTTTCTGGCGATGCTGTTTGGCACGATTGTTCCTTAGGTCAAATAAAGCTGATTAGGCCCGGTAGCTAAAAAATTGTACCGTTCCTACCCCAAAAAGAGGGGGGAACGGGTCAGCTCACCAGGTCCAATATATGCTATATTTCGTCCTGCTCTAAGCTGCTAGGGCAGGTTGCTCTTTTATAAACTTTGAAAAGCTTTAAATATTTCGGAAACTATTAAGTCTACAGAAACAATTCTAGTCTCGTACTGTAGCAAATTTCGTCTACTTTGAAAACAACCCGAGAAGGTAATATCAAAAACTAGTCCTTTAGGGTTATAATCGCGCAAATCTAAAAAAAAACGAAATTATTGCCATTTTTTCGTTTTTTGACAAAGTTGCGTTTGGCAGTCGAGTTTACAAACTTGGATTATTCATTAAGGTAACATTATAAACAAGTCTGCAAAACTACCGGATTTGACGCAAACGAACCCCATTACAAAAGTCGACAAAGTTACTGGATTATTATGCTTATGCGTTTGTTTTGCAAATACACAACTACACGCGCAAAGTTTTAAATCTATAACAATTAACCAACACTATTGTAACCTATCCTCTGTACTGGGTTGCAAATCTGCGAACAGAAAAACTGAAACAATGTAAATACCTCGACATTGGCACGTTCTTGGATTCAAACAGAACATATTTACTGCTGTCAGCCAGCCTACATTTGATAACGATAGCAATCTTAATATTTATCAGTTAGTCGATACACACCGGCAAACACCGCGGTCGATAGTGATACGCGAATAATTTTGGTCAATTGTAAGTTTTCTAAAAAATAAGCGATCTGTTTATACCTATATGTGCTTGTACGTTTATATCGTTAAAAGTTTATTGTATTATCATATAAAAACAGTTCAAACATCAACACTATTAACTGTGCATCGGTGAACCTTATGCCTTTTGTAATAAGGTCCACCGATGGATAGTTAAAAGTGTGGGCGATGTTACCTACCAGAAGTCGTAGTTTTTTGTCATGTGAGTATACGTAGTTAACGGTTTTAAATGCCGTAGTTCTTCTCAAAAAAAAATTATATTTTATTTTTTGCATTTTAATAAAAATAGGATAAGGTAAGCATATAGCGGTGTTTTAAAATGAAGAACTGTGACATATCAATGTCATTTCGAACATCGATCGTCCGAGATAGTACTTACGTTTAGTAGCAAATGTATTAACACTTACTAAACACTAATAAATATGTAAACAGGCCCTAAGGCCGGTGTTCACGATCGTAAGGGCCTTATTTAATAAAAATAAATTATTGATTATCTCCGAAATGGAGTTAATTAGAAGACCGGTGTCTTTGAGAAAGTTACTTAATTTAAGCTAAGGAATCCACCCTTGAAATTAACTGAAAAAAAAAACACGGTGTAGATTAAATCTACAATAGTGGTACCGTACAATTCTTAAGCAACCCTAAAAAAATCATAATTTAAAATCTTTATTGCACTTCACGATAATTTTCATTTTTCTTTTATTTCCAGTATTACACGAAGATGATTCGTGAACTGCCCCCCAATTTAGCTAAGATAGCTAAAGACGAGTTGAGTGAAAATCCAAAAAGGTTACAAGAAGATGTGCAACACTTGAAGGAGTGGATTACAAAGCAGCCACATTTGAAGGCTCGGACGGGTACGTGCTTTACTTATCGTACTGTTTGTAAATGATAAATATCGATCAGATTTTATTATTATGAATACGACGACACAATCAAAGAGAAAATAGAAAGTCCTACAGATAAGAAAGGGCCAACTAAAAGGTGTTTAGTGTAGGTACGTAATTAAGATTTACTATATCTAAGTAATCATCAGGCTCAGATCAAGTTATGCTTCGGCACGGTGAATGTTGTCACAGTTATTCGAAGGCCTATTCGACTCGTTATTCTCAGGTGCTGAAACTGCCGCCATTATGTTTAAGCACTTTTGTTATAAGGTTATATACAACTGTCACAGTGGACAGTCATGTTGTCCGGCGGAGTATTAACAACCCCCCCCCCCCATGCTTAAGGACCATAAGTCTCATTATACTCATTATTCTTAAACTCATCTCGCGCAATATCTAATTACCAAAATATGTTTTTTGTTCAATGTCACTTACGGTTGTTATGTGTTGTTGTTGTTGTCCTAAAGCACCCCAGAGGTGCAGAGGGCCTTCACAAGTTCGCGTCACGCCTTCCTACCTTCAGCCTCGGCCCTTCTGGCCTCGCTCCTGTTCAGCCCGACCGCTCGTAGCTCGTCACTCTCGACGGACCGTCGCCAAGAGTGTACACGGCGCCCGGAGCCACGACTTCGTTGTTATTTGTTTGTTTGTGTTGTTATGTGTGGTGGGGCATAATAGGTCCCCAGAAACTTATGCAGTATTGATTTGTTATTTATAGATGATCAGTGGTTGGTAGCAGTCCTGAGAGGCTGCAAATTCAGTCTGGAACGAGTTAAGAAGAAATTGGATTTATATTACACGTTGAGAACAACAGCACCTGATGTGACTCTTCGCCTAAAGCCCACTGAAAATAAGTTTCTGGAGTTTCTCCGACTTGGGTTAGTTGTATCAGAATTATTGTTATCCAAACAGAGTTCGGTCAGATTATCGCAAAAACAAATGCGGTAATAGAAAAAGACGCAATTTTTGGATAATTATTGGTTTCTACAATATTAGAAAATTTAGAAATTAATAAAAAAAACACTGTAAATAACACGACTTTATAACATCTTGTTCTATTTTCGAGTTAGAACTATTTTGCGATGATCTATCTGAGCTACGTTTATAAGATAATATAACTGTTTATTTGTTCGTTATACCTATTAAATTGCCTTAATGGATTTCATATTACACATTTAATAAAAATTAAATAATTAATCTGCAGATTGAATTAATCTGCAGGGCAGCTCTCACCACAAGCTGCCCTGCAGATTAATTGCACCACAGATACTGTTGGGGAGTAACGACCCCACGGACCGGTGCCCTATTGATTTTCCGACAAACAATACGCCGATTTTCGATTCGCCGACAACGATTTGCAGACGGGTTCTTTGGCCGAGTAACGATTGGCAGAATGTCATTACGCATAATAGTCGTTTGCACGAGTAGTCAATACGCAGAACATTGAATACGCATATTTACTTTTCGTAGAATAATCATTTAGTAACTCTCACAATTACCCGAGAAACTATTGGTCGAAACACAATAGGTCGAATAATCACTTGGCATTAATATTGATTAACAAAACTTCGCTCTTTATGGCTAGACTAGGACATGACTAACCTACACAACAACTTTTAGATTGAGTCTGATAAACATGGTTTTGATAAATTTAATTATATACTTATTTTCATTAACACAAATGACCATAAAATTTTATGCCTTGAAAGGAGCAATTCTTGTATATATATATATATATTTATACATTTCGGGGATCTCGGATCGGCTCTAACGATTTCGATGAAATGTGCTATATGGGGGTTTTTGGGGGGGCGAAAAATCGATCTAATTAGGTCGTATCTCTGGGAAAACACACATTTTTGACCAGAGCAAGGCGCGGTCGTCTAGATATTACAAAACCAATATTGCATAGGTACGATGGCCCACACTGTAGCTGTCCATCGGTGGATCTTATTACAAAAGGCATAAGGTCCACCGGTCGACAGTCAAGAGTGTTGCTGTTTGTACAATACCTACGCTTTTGTTCATATTTAAGTTAAACACTGATTGAAATCTAAACTATGCTTAACGCATATACTTAAAAAAGGTCAATATTTTATTTCATCTTTTCTTAAGTCAGTTTTTTTGTAAAATGACTTTATTTCGAAAATAGCGATGTATAAAATGTGAAACGTTATTCACGTACGTAAACGTTAAACGAAAAGATTACTCTGCCAAATAAAAATCGTCCAATAATAGTTCTGCTTGTTTACACAGAAACGAACTGAACTGTATGTGAACCAAGACTCTGCGTAACGTTAGTCGACCAAAAGTTACTCTACAAATGAATCACTCTGCGAAACGATGTTCGGCGAATCGTTGTCTGTGAATCGATAATCTGCGAATTAATTGTCGGAGAATCATTAGGTACCCATTGTTGGTCCTGTGAACGGGTTCCAGCAAGTGAAAGTGCATGACATTTAAGCTCTCCAAGGGGCCTCTACGTGTTGGATCTATATCCCCACGCAAGCCTATCAAAAGACCGGGATTTATAGGCCCGTGAAATCCAAGGAGATACAATTAAATAATTAATAATTACTATGGGAAAATCTTACACAAATCAACCTAGTCCCAGTAAGCTCATTAAGGCTTGTGTTGTGGGTATAGAAATGCATTCCTGAGCTTAATTTAAGTAACTTTCTCAAAAACACTGGTATTCTAATTAACTCCATTTCGGAGATAATCAATAATTTGTTTTTCCGATTCTATTGTTTGGCTGAATTAAATGTAATCCCCGTGTTCCAACAACGCTGTATTCATAATTTAAGTAATTACTTAAAAAAAAAGAAAAACATTTTTTTTTGGTAATTAATACCCATACCCTGGAGTTAACGGAATTCAATAAAAACACACCGTGTTTAAAACACACCATAATGGATAAATAGATATAGATAACAACTTAAATACATGGAAACATCAATAACTCGGGACCAATCTGTGACAAATAAACACCCTCATCAAAATTCGAACCGGGGACCGCCTGCTTCGTAGGCAGGGCCACTACCGACTAGGCTAGGAGGCCGTTTCTTATCTGGAACATTATATTTCAGAACTGTTGTCATCCTTCCCGAGGCGATTCAAAAGTTGTCGCCTCGCATTATACTCATCCGCCCAGGCTCCTACCACCCTAACACACATAATGTAGCCGACATCATGTGTATCTTGATTTATTTGGTGCAAGTAAGTGATTATTTTGTCCAGACGTATAAATTAATTATACGTCTGGACCAGAGTGAGGTCCTTTATTTTACGTACCTACTAATATGTATAAATAAAATAAAATAAGATGTATAAATAAACTAATATGTAATAATTAAGTCTATGAATAATAATGATTTCCGTAATAAAAACTAACATACCTACTTATATCCTGCCCCTGGACTCAAAATATATCTATAGTTACCAAATATCATCTAAATCAGTTCAGCGGTTTAAGCGTGAAGAGGTTACAGGCAAACAGATAGGTTTTTTTTTTTTAATTTAACAGACGTTCGATAAAAAATGGGTATAACAGGTATCTAATTAGATTATCAAAGAAATTCATTTATTTACTACGTAGGTACCCATTGAAATGTTAAAATACAAAATAACTACATATTATTACATTTCAATACTATATATTATAATAATTCAGCCTATATACGTCCCACAGCCGGGCACAGGCCTCCTCTCATGCGCGAGATGGCTCGGGCTATAGTCCCCACGCTAGCCCAATGCGGATTGGGGACTATACACATACACCTATGAATTTCCTCGCAGATGTATGCAGGTTTCCTCACGATGTTTTCCTTCACCGAAAAGCTAGTGGTAAATATCAAACGACATTTCGTATATAAGTTCCGAAAAACTCATTGGTAGTACGAGCCAGGATTTGAACCCGCGACCTCCGGATTGAAAGTCGGACGTCATATCCACTCGGCTGCCACCGCTTTTTTTCAATACTAACGTTTACAATAATAATGTTTTCAGATTGTGGTCGTTGAAAGCGATGCGGCGACAGTCATGGGAACGAAGATCGTGGTAGATTACCAAGGAGTCACAATGGCTCACTTGGCACAGGCCAACCCGACATTACTCAAGAAAATAGTAGCTGTTAGCCAAGTATGTAAAAGAGAATATAATTTAGAATCTTGGGCCTAGCAAGGGAATCTAAAGCACGAGATGTAAATAACTTTGAACTCGTGTAGCACACGTTACCAGTGAGAAACGTTTTTATCCTTCTTCATCACTTTTTTACGCACGTATTCTTTAGGTATACAAGAATTAATTTCATTATGGCAATAAAACACAAAAATAATGCGAAAGTAATTTCAGTGAAAGAATATTATGCAAATAAGTAACAAACATACGTTGACAGCACAATCCAGAATTTTCTTTGAAAAAATATTTTCGAAGACACGTTCGGAATTGTGGATATTACAATTTATTTTGCATGATAATCTTTATATTTTCAGTAATATTGTAATTTATAAAATATACTGTAAATTTTATCAAAAATGAAATAGTTTTTTTTTTTCATTTTGCGTTATTTATCACAGAGCTCCTATGGCCTAGTCCGGTCTCCATCATCAGATCAGCTCAATATCATAATAATAGTACATTGTCATCGATCTTTCATAAGTATTCTCAATTTTAGCTTAATCTGAAATGAATGAGTGGTCCCAAAATGGTTTGCAAATTTTGAAGAAAACTTACATAAATAGTCACATAATTATGAACATCGTGACTTCTTGAATAACTTCCGATGCGCACACGAGATTTTCTGTGACTTTTAAATGAGACAGTGGAACGCCCTCTACGTATACGAGTTACCAGATTATTAACCTTACTCTTACTTTAATTTGCCCTTCATTACACCAAAATAGCTTAGGTTTTGGGAACAGAAAATACGAAAGAGATCTAGACACGGGATTCGGAAGCAGTTTCAGAGATTTAGTTTTATTTTTACATTGATTCCGCGGTTTAGATACCTTATCTAATCTAACCTATCCTAACCTAAGCATTCGTTAACATTTGCAGGAATCAATGCCTCTACGGTTAAAAGGCAGCCATCACGTGAACTTGCCCGCTGGCATTGAAGCCATTTTTCAATTAATCAAAGGACTTCTAAATGCAAAAGCTAGAGACAGGGTAATTACAGCACCAATAAGTACCTAATCAAGTAATCACAATCATATTTGATTCATGTACGTGTAGATTCATTGTAATATGTCTTTATTTCTTTTTTAAGTTGAAGATACACAAAAAATACGAAGAATTAAGGGAATTCGTACCACAAGAATCATTACCAATAGAATACGGAGGCAATGGCGGAAGTATTGCGGAAATAACAGGTAAGATTCAAACCCAATAATGCTACTGACAGGTAAAAGCTAATTTTAGATGATGCCTTTAAAGAGAATGGTGAATTCAACAATGCCACGAGTAAACAAATATGTATTATGATTTATCTCACTGTGACTCATTGTATTTTTTCAATAAATATTTAACGCATATCAACTTTATACGAATTTTTAAATTGTTCCAAAGTTTGCACGCATGTTAGAAGCTGTCATACATTCATTCGTGATTCGTGAAAGAGTTGTAGTTAGTGGTCGTAGTTGTATGGTAAAGTTATTATGATCACAAGTCGGTATCACTATTACGGGTAATATCGAAACGAAATTTGTTTCGTGAGCAAATATGGACCCAGTTTCTTAATATTTTACATTACGAATTCGCACCATGGAGACTACGAAGACTCGATGTTTGCGTCTATTTATGTGCGTCGAAAGTCGAAACACCGATGGGAGTTTTAAAACCACAAATGTAATCATTGCATGCAGAAGAGAAGCGCTGGTGGCCTAGCGGTAAGAGCGTGCGACTTGCAATCCGGAGGTCGCGGGTTCAAACCCCGGCTCGTACCAATGAGTTTTTCGGAATTTATGTACGAAATATCATTTGATATTTACCAGTCGCTTTTCGGTGAAGGAAAACATCGTGAGGAAACCGGACTAATCCCAACAAGGCCTAGTTTATCCTCTGGGTTGGAAGGTCAGATGGCAGTCGCTTTCGTAAAAACTAGTGCCTACGCCACATCTTGGGATTAGTTGTCAAGCGGACCCCAGGCTCCCATGAGCCGTGGCAAAATGCCGGGACAACGCGAGGAAGAAGAAATGTAATCATTGCATACCCTTTTCGCAAGTGGTTCAGTGGCATTCGGTGCACCCACATAAGCATATGGGTATGAATTCGTCATGGAAGAATTCGTAATTAAGAAATTATAATAATATTCAAATAAATTAGCTAGCTTATATTAAGTATATACTGAATTCTTACATTATTTTCGTGAAACCTGTTATGCCCGTATTTTAGATGTTGTTGAACGTTCCAATCAGAATGAAGTTTTGAAATTCAATTTACAGAAAAATGGGTGAACAAAATGGTAGAATACAAGTCATGGATGCAGCAGGAAGAGACCCTCGGCACAGACGAGTCGCGACGCGCCGGAGAGCCGCGCACGGCCGAGGAGATGTTCGGCGCGGACGGCTCCTTTAGAAAACTCGACATTGATTGAATTTTCCCAGTTATAGTTTATTTGAAAATGTATATTGGAGGTCATATATGCACGCAGGAAAATAAGATTACAAAAGTTAATGAATTGAAAAAAAAAGGCTATATTAAATAAATACAGAATGTTTGGATTACATATAAATAATTAAATTTTACCTTTCACATAAGACTTAATTTTAGTTTCTTGTTCTATCTGAAAAAAATATGATCTATCGAGCGCACATTAAAGTGATTTTCATTAAAATTAACTGCTTTATACAATATCAACAAATATTTTAAAAACAGTAAAATATAAAACAGTAACGTGTGCTAGACTTCTTTTATTGCATCTGGAACACCTACTGACATAACATAACATTTTTAATTCCGCTACCTAAAGGTTGTCTGGAAGAGATCGCTTTGTAGCGATAAGACCGCCTGTTGTTTACCTCTTCTTTATGTGTTGTATTATTTGTACTGTTTCTGTATTGAGGTGTGCAATAAAGAGTATTTGTATTGTATTGTAACGTTAACTGTTTGAACATTTATATAGTCCGTTTTATTTAGCACTAGGAAAAAGGTAAACAATCTTGGCATGTCTTTTTATTGAAAAGCGCTTTGTAAATTTAAATTAATAGTTAAAAAAATAAAACCTAATCTTGGTCAAAGTTCATTACAAGACTTTTCTAACAAATCCAAACACAGCTATGATACGATGTTCCATCATGAAGTTCCAGTTCATATCTTCCGACCCCATCATCAGATCAGTTCGACAGTACCATATTATTGTATTGTCATCAGAACTACATACAGCTGCCAATTTTCATGACGCTACGATCCTTGGAAGATGGTTTAATTATTTACCTTATATTCCATTACATAGTTCGACAGGTCGACCTAATAAAAGCGTGTTAATTAGTAAATATTACATAAGGAAGAAGAACAATGTAAATGATCGTATATTATTTATAACTATGACATATTTGCCGTGACTTATTTTTCTGAAGTGTTTTTCAATAAATAACCACGTCAAAATCGTTTACCTTCTTTCTAATGCTAAAAACGGATTATAAATATTGAAAAAACGATAAAAATAAACGAATGGTCACTACATTTTAGCTACTCAAAACAGTAAAATTTACTGTCTTTTCGGAACAGTAAGTTTATTATTTAACCCGTCTTCTCATCTTGCCTTTTAATAATGAGGTCGCAAGCGTGCGTCTCCGGTAATACGTGACGAGAAGGGACAGTTTTTAAAAATTTATCAAAAAAGTATGGTGGTAAATTATACAAAATGATGTATAAGAACAGTTTCAGCAAATGTTGTAGATTGTTTAAGTATCAAACTTACGCTGAAATTATGTCGGTTTTCAGAGAAATTGTCACTTGTTTTGAAGTAATTTCTGGAGAAAATTCAAACTGATTAATTACTTAAAAATTTATTAACTAGTTTAATTTTCGTCTAATTTTCATTAACTTCAAATTTATAATAATAAAATGTAGTTAATTAAAGTTGAAGTCCAGGATATGTGTAATACAAAATTACCTAGCAGTCCAAACTATACGAAATTTACGAATAAGATCGACAAAATCGGTGCAAATAAGTGCTTTACGCGCGATTACCTAAATGTCCGGATAGTCATCGGACGCGGAGGGCTGCGGCTGTGGCCCGCAGTCTGCGCCGGTCCGACAAAGCAAGCTCTTGACGACACTCCACGGTACTGACTGAAACATTTTTTTATTTTATTTCGAAGTCCATCATGTCGAGCGTTTTCGACTAAAATACGTGAATGACCGGTTTTAACATATTTAATAAGATATAATTTATTAATTACAATCGTTAACAACATTGACAGAAGAAAAAACAACACATTTTGAAGTAATAATGAAATTATAAACTATGAAAACATACGGCCAGTACTCAGGTAACAGGCTAACATAATTCAACCATTAAGGTCGACGAGTATAATTTAGTCCTTATGTTCACCTTAGGTACTTAAGTAAACCCGTTAAATATGTAAGATTATTAACAAATTATTATCACTTACCCTGGAAAACTTTATACCGAAACAGGTGCCACGAGCTTACGAACTTAGAAGCTGAGCTGAAATTTATCACGAATTGATTCAAATAAGAGGTTCATGAATAAATTCACATAAAAAAGTTACAACCAAATCTTTATGGCTTATACATGAAATTACTACTAAAGAATTAATATAACTATTTCGAGGTATATTATCATGCTTAGTAATATAATAAAAATACTAATTCACAATAGCCTTAACCAGCCGAAAAAGGGGCCCTTTACCTTATTTCGGCATAGTTGTACATGTCATCTTCACGGAGTCTCAAAAACAAAATATACTTACATGATAAATACCCCGTTTTCAATAGTATAATAACTATAATATAATAATAATAACCAGGTTATCTTGAAAAAGTATTAATAATTTAGCAACAGTATCTATCGTGCTCCGTTTACACGCTCGTGATAGTCGTGATGTTATAACTCTTTAATTATTACCAATCGTCAGTGTTGTTCAGCGTTCTTTGCATGTTTAGGCCGGAATATCATGACCATGCCACGGTTGATTTGTCTTCTAGTTAGGAACGAATAAGCGGGACACGTGTTTTCAAGTAATTTGTTATTGAAATTGATTATTTATTTGTCAATAGTGGGTTTACAAAGAGGTCATAGCGTAGATAGCCGACCGGTGTAATGACCCGTCGTGCGACACGTAGCAATACCCTTTTATCTACACATACAATAGGTCACATTTATACATAGGTTGCTAGATAAGTTTTGCAATAGACAAATATGAAACGAAGACTTGGAAATGACAATATCTGGCTGGAAAACATTTGTTATTACTTTTCCCTATATCTAGATTAGGTGAACTTGCCCCATCGTATACCTTTACCTTATAAAGTTATTGAACGTATCTACAGTTAAATAAGATAGTATGTACCTATAGATCTACCGTTTAACTGAGGCAGTTGGTAAGAAGATTTTTCTGGTCAGCTACTAAAATTACGTATTGGTAATAAAATATGTATAAAGCATAGTTAAAGTTAAATAAAAGCTTGTGAAGGTTCAATACAAGGGTTAAATTCTTTTTCAGCATTTAGCCATATGGTAATATAAATTGCAAAAAGTCCCAAAAAAACCTTAACCATACAAATTAAGTTCGGCCGCTTACGCCGTTAGTAGAATCAGGCAATTGACCAATGTTGAGACAGCTCGTCTATTATAGTTATTTTCATAGTGTAATGTCATATGGTATTCTGGTTTGGGGCAAAGCAGCTGACGTACAGACTATATTTGTCTTACAAAAGAGAGCCATTCGTTCTATATACCTAGTTAGTTACTAAGTTGTGTTACTCGATTTGCAACCTCTTTATTTCCGTTAAAACAAATGCTACCGAAAAAATAAAAAATGACATAATGTGGTGGATTTGTGAGCTATAATTATATACCACACATAACGCTTATCTCACGCTTAACGCACACCCGCCAAACATGATTTTGAAGTTGCTTGAAAACCTAAAATTCAACAAATAATTTGTTTATCGCACAATTAATAGATACAATAGTAGTCAGAGCTTCGATGACCGCAAGAGGTCTGGAAAACCACGCACCGTTTGGACCCCAGCTCTAATAGAAGCAGTGAAGGCGAGAATTGCAAGAAACCCCGTCCGGAAGCAAAAGTTGTTGGCAATACAGATGTCTGTGAAGAGAAGCTCCCTAAAAAAGTTATCAATGAAGACCTTGGACTACACGCTTACCGCAGACAAAAAGGTCATTTGCTTAATGGACGATTAAAGACTATGAGGCTAGAGAGAAATCGCGTGCTATTGAAGCGGTACGCACAAAATGGCCACCGCAAAATTCTATTACAGATAAAAAAAATTACCATTGAAGAATGTTGTAACCGCCAGAATGACAGAGTGTATGCAAAAAACAGTCAAGAGGCGATTGCGGCTGTTCCGAGAGTGCAACAAGGCCATCATCCCTCTTATGTGATGATTTGGCTGGGTGTGTCATACTCAGGGCAGACAGGTTCATTTCTGTGAAAAAGGTGTGAAAACTGGGGCCAAAGTTTACCAAGAAACCGTTCTCGAACCAATAGTGAAGCCTTTAAGCCACACCTTATTTCAAAACCAGTCATGGGTCTTTCAACAGGACTTAGCTCCTGCACATAAGGCAAAACAACTCAAGCCTGGTTTCGAAGGAACAAAATTGACTTTATTGCCTACGAAGACTGGCCGTCCTCCAGCTCGGACCTTAACTCCCTGGATTATGCAATATGGCAGGTTATTGAGGAGAAAGCCTGTGCTAAACCCCACATAAATCTTGACTCCCTCAAGCGAGCCATAGTTAAGACAGTGACGGAATTAGTCATGACAATCGTGCGTGCCGCTATTGATGACAGAGGCCTACCGCGAACCACGTTCGACGTGTTGCCTCCCTATCACACTTACGTACGAATTTACATGTGCGACAGAGAGGCAACACGTCGAACGTGGTTCGCGGTAAGCCCTCTGGTCTCGTCGTTTGAGGGCCTGTGTCAAGGCCAGAGGAGGCCATTTTGAATGATATTGTCATATGTAATTTCTGATTTTGTGTACTTCATTTTAATATATAGTTTATTCAACTTTCGTTCGTATATTTTATATAGATAAAGATTATTGCAGTAACAGAATTTAGTAACCAACTAGGTATAACTTAAGAGCACGTGAATCATTAAGAGAACTTTACAAAGAAATTAATATTTTAACTGTAGCTTCCCAATACATCTATAATAGTATTATTTATGTTGTTAAGAATCTAGACTCCTTCACTAAGAATTCTGATGTCCATAACTATAACACTAGAAATAAAAAGAAGCTTTCTATCAGAAAGTTTCGTGTCCGCAAAGTACAAAAGTCAGCTGGTTGAAGGTTTGACTGTATGAAGTAAATTTGTATTATGTTAGGTACCTAAGTATGTTAACGGCACCAATCATGGAACATTTAAGAGAAAATTTGGAGTATTTTTGATACGTCACCGACATCTGTAAAATTTCTACCGCTTTACGCTTTAAAACTTGAATGTTCAATTCGTCCTTTATGTTTTCTATGTATTTAATGAAAGCTACTGCAATTGGTTTCAATATTATTAACCAAATTAAAACTGTGGTTTTTTTGCTCCAGTCATGGGATGTATTATGGAAGGTGGAGGTAATTTAATTCCACACTCCGTAGGATGTATGGTGCCATTCATTTTCAAACTAACAAATATCATTGAAAATTAAACTTAAGCAACTCTTTGGCTCTTGTTTAAGGTTAAATGTTGCCAGCGATTAAAAACTGACGGTAAATACTTTGTCTATACCATCCCATTACTGGTGCCTGTTCTATTATAAGTAGGTTGTATTTATAGTTTTATTCTAAGTATATCATAGTGTAGAACACTACTGTAATGATTATGTATGCTGAATAAAAATGAAAAAAAAAAAGTGAATATATCAGAGTATCACATATTTGAGATGGCTAATTTTTCTGTGTCTGTTTGTAGGTAGACTAACTGCCTGAAGCAAGAAATATATCGACCGTATTACCATACTTAATCCGTGGCATCGGTTTTATGTTCTCAGTATCTATCCATCTAGCTCGCAGAACGCACGTAAATAGGAACCACTATCTAATCACTCCAGTGATAGCCTAATAACAGTCTCGACAAAATTATCGCTATCCTAGTTTGGTGTTACCCAGTCTTGACTTCAGTCCGCGAATGATGTTTTAAGCATTTTCAGCGAAATATATATCCCGACGAATATGAATTTACTGCTTGGTTAGCGCATCATTGGGAAACTTGTCACGATCATATGTAAGTTTATGTCTCTTCATAAAAAATCCACTTACTTACATTTATTATCTAATATTGTGTAAACATTTAAGATGATAATGGATATTCATGTGCTTAATACCATTGTTTATTAACCAAACGTATTCTAGTTAACCTTGACTTTTTGTAAAATTTAACAATCATAATTACGCTATTTCACAAATGATTTAAGTTTATTGAATACCGTCCGCTTCTAAATCCTTCATTGTAATGTAATAAACTCTTTAAACAACCTACCTATTAACACATACATTATTATTTTTGTGGTTATTTGAAATATAATATACATTTTTTTGTGATAAAGGTGAAAAGCCATTGGATATTAAGCACATTACCACCATCATCGAATATGACGATTCGACCACTGTCTGCGGCACTCAAGGAGAAAGCCGCGAAAGAAATAAATGAGGATGATCGCAGAATAGCGTCTGATATCACGGCGTTGAAGGACTGGCTAAAGAAACAGCCACATCTGCATGCAATACAACCAAGTAAGTAATATGTGAAAATATCAACTACATAATTAATTACTAACCGGTAAAATCTAACAAATGAATATACTACAACAGTATTTTCCACTTTGTTTTGGCATGAAAGACGAGAAATCTAAGGAAAATGAATTTCCTTAAAAAATAACTTTTTTAATACAGTCGCTCAAAACGTGCTACTTTACGTAGCTATTTGTGTTTAGCGTGCGGAAAGTTGGTTTTCGCGAACTAGTGCTTTTCACATTTCCAATTTTGACTTGTTCCAATTCATGACTACTTATTGATGAGTAATGAGTTAATGTTAGTTTCCTTTAAAAGTCGTAATAAAACCCACTGTAAATGTAAGAATAATAAAAATATGCATATTTCATATTTTATTACTTACCTCCTCATCATTATAACACGTTAATTTTTTAATATTGAATATTGAAAAACCGTTCTTAATATGTTCAAAGCCCTGAAACCCTGTCAAAGACGTTTTTTTTCTTACTGCAAGCATGTTTTAAGTTTCCAAAGGCAACATTCGATATTGTTTTTTTACAATTTAAATATACGATACACAAATAATCATAAATAAATATATACTTAGGTAATAATAGTACAATGTTTTATATTTACAATTGTTTCTGTCTTATAGAACATGCTTAAAAAAAATAACTGTCGTTTTTTCTTATTTTTCGTAACTGTATTAAAAAAACGTCGTTCGATACACGTGCGGAAATGTCGTTACTGCTCAAGTACCGAGATATCTTGCCACGAGCCGTAGGCGAATACTTTCCTAACTATATAGCATCGAAATGTACTATTTTTTACAGTAAGGGGACAAAGTTGTTGTTTAACCTCTTGTGCTAATATTGATACCCGTGCAAGGGAAAGATTGCAAAGTAAACAAATCGTAAGTATTGGGAGGGTTACACGAACTTTGCTACTGACTGAAACAGAATATTACATCGCGAGGAAAATATTAGCTGTAAAACACTACAAATCAAATTACAAATCATTTATCATTTAATAATCATTTAATATCATACTTATAAGTTACAAACATATTTCTTAAGAAAGAACCTAAAAAACTTGATACCTATATTATATATTTCTCGTCTTACGAGCCTTTTTATTATCAATTTTATAGAAATCGTACAGCCGTTCTTTGTCGAATAGAAGTACACATAACAGGTAAATAGTAGGTTCAGGATAGGTTGTTACATGTAAGTACACGTAGATAACTAACAAGTAACAACGTATACGTTCCGCTCTATAACATAAGGTTAGTAGTAGGTAGGTACTCAGATCCCTAAAACCAGACGTTCATGGCTGCTGTAACGTTAACTGCAATCCTTTTTTAAGATCAACCTAAACATTTAATGAGAAAGTCCTCAACTGGAAACATTGGGCTAACTGTTACTGGATGATTATTAACCACAATTCGATTTCTATTTGAGCCTTGAATGGCGTGTAGAGAGAATACGTTTTAATTATCTCACTTAGTGTTTTCATTATCATTCGCTTAGGTCATCCTGGAAAAACACCAAAAATGCCGATGTTCTTATTACAAGATTTTCCTAACATTATCAAAACCAGCAATAATATCAGTATTTACCAGAAAGGTCATGTTTATGGAAGCGTAAATATCTTTACAGTAATTAAATCGATAAGATGTTTAATTAAGTATATCTATACTCTATACTCAGTGTGTTTATCAGTCGAGTCATTGCTTTGTATTTTACCAATAGAAGAGTTCCGATCTGACAGCGCCATCTGTGTTCCTTATTCCGAAGCTCGTAGCAATTACAGTCGCTAGTAGTACAACTTTTACCGACATGCTGACAAATATCGTACTGACAACAAACATCTTAAGCGACATTTTTATTAAGGTAGTCCTGAACAATATAGTTAGATGGCGCTAGTTTAGAAAACTTTGAAATGTATGGAAGTAGTTATATCATTTACTTTTATTTCAGCTGATCAATGGCTGCTGGCATTTTTACGGGGATGCAAGTTCAGTCTAGAACGTACAAAGGAAAAACTGGATATGTATTATACTTTAAAAGCGTTGGTGCCAGAGTTTTTATCGAACAGGGATCCAATGGATTCGAAGATTCAGGAGACACTGAAATTAGGGTAAGAAAAGTTTACACTGAGTGAGTAATTATAAACATGGCTAATTTACTAAAATAATGTGGAAGGTACATAAATAGTACCTACCTACACTTGTTAACAGAGCCTAATGTTGCAAACATAAAGTACTAATTAACCCTAATACATTCAGGGTTAGCCGCTAATGATTCTTTTGGAGGGAGATATTCCTAGTAGGTATTATGAATATATGAATAATATGTTATATAAGGTAAATGGCCTTAAAACCATTGATGCAACATCTATGTATACCTACTATATGCAAAAAAATATGATGGGTAATGAAAATAAAAATGTTGAAATGCATAAGACATTTAAAAAACCTAATTACTATACAGGTAGCATTGATAGTAGCATAAAAACAATGCGCCAAAAATGTCTACCACCTCCTAATAAGTAGTTTCATACTAGTACATTACGAGAAAAGTGCGAAAATTAGGGAATTCGCAACGAGTGGCCAACAGCTTGCCACAAGTTGCCTTCGATATATTATGAATGAAAGCAATAACCATTTAGATTTTCGTTGCTTTTCTATAACAAATACTTTTGAACCCCTCCCCCTTTTTAATAAGAACATAGACTGCACTAAGAAAAAAAATTTTTTTCAGTCTCTTCCTGCCACTGAAGAAATGCCAGGGCGAAGATTCATCTCGCACTTGTATCGTAAGGATCGGGGTGTTCGATGCCTCCAAGTACCACCTGACGGACGTGCTGAAGATCGCCTTCATGATCACTGAGATCATGATGCTGGAGGATGACAATTTCAATGTCGCTGGCGAGGTAAAGAGTCATCATAAAATCATGTCTGTGATATGGTATTACAAAAAACGGAAATGAGATTATAAATTATACTCCCAAAAATAGATCCGACCTGGCTCCAAACATAATACGACATGCATGTACATAGTTTTCACAAGCACAGCAAAAGCTACAACCCATACAACTATAAATACAGGACGCGCGCCTGTAAACAGAAAGACACACATTTCTGACAGTTTAAAAACTGATAAGTTAAATATTAACGAATTATTTATTTTACTCCTCGAAATATTAAGAACTTATTCTACCTACGTCATACCAAATTGTTGTCTTAAGAATTAAAATCCTCAAATAATAATACAGTATTTGCCGAACAGATCATTAAAGTAATTTGCATAATTTTAACCTTATCGAAATAAATCAATTAGTTAATACCCATGGCTATACAAAGTAACATTTCTTTAATTTATATTCTAAGGGCTCACCGTAAAATTGCAGCAGATGAAATCCACCTAATACCAACTAATAATTACTTATGTTTTAATTACAAAAGTAGACTGGTCCACATTTCACAAAAGGGCTAATGAGTACTTGTAGAAATTGGGAAAATTTCAAATATTCCTAATGGACCTCAATTTATACCAACAAATTTAATAATGATTGTGGTAATGCTCTTTGGTGCGCTTGTTGCTTGCAATTCTTGATAAAAGATACTCACATTTATGTAATTTTCTCATTAAGCGATATGTAAATTTCTTTGAGAAGTAGAAGTAAGAGTAAGATTTTTACTCAATTAATTTTTCTTTAATGTTATGTCTTTTTTTTTCAATATAAGAAAAAATCAGTCAACAGAGAGATTTTATAGGGACGACATATACAGGACGATGACCGGGGACGATAGTGCTGTTTAACATTCACAGGTATCCAAAAATGTCTTGCTAAACTGATTTTTTTTGTGTGTGTTTTTTCGTCGACATTTAATATATATCTTCATTTAATATGAAAGTATCAAATACCGGAACATAAACAAGAGATCACACATGACACGTACATACATGTATACCATCTCTTACACCTGGAGTAATTAGGGATTAATTACTCTGAGGATTAACCCGCTGACACTTAGTCAGCCAATACATAAACTATGTAGCTCAATTTAGTCAAGTAAAATTACTTATATGTCTATATATATATAATAGTGCACTCTGCTGCTTTCGCGAAATGATTTTGCATTATCACATATGTACGGTCAACCAATTTGATTCCTAGGCCACTATAGAACCATGTCATAATGACTTCTACAACAGTGCTTATTGAGTGATGCATGTCATGTATAGACTAGTTAAAGCGACAAGGTTCTATAGTGGCCTAGGATTCAAATTGGTTGACTGTACATGCAGCATGAATCTAGTATTTAGTATGGATTGGACATGAGTAGTGGGGGGAACTGATAGAAAGAGATAGTCTTATGTATCTTTCAGTAGGAGTAGCAGAGAAAGCATTGTTATTGTTTGTCCTTGTCACATCTATGCGATTCCACCATCTATGACATGCAGCCTGATTCATATAGGTGATTAGGAATAACAAAACGATGTTGATTTAGGAAAATTGAAATAGTCAAATATAAAATTTTCTGACTTGGCTGTTGATAAATAATTAAGGTAGACGTCCGAGTTCTCGTCACTATAGAGAGCGTGCATAAACTGTAGGAGGCAGCACAGAAGCCGTCAGATTTTTGGTGCGAGGCGTAAATGTGATGTTTTTTGTACTGATGTAGCCCACAAGATGGCAGAACCTACTATGTACAAGGAAACACGTGACGTGTACATGTACATATTTATGGTTCCGATTCAGGCCACAAGATGACAGACCCTACAACGCGCACGGTCTCTATTCTATTCGTCATCTGTATTTTAATATCAACAGATGACAGCCGGGTGTCATTTATTGGGCCTTAGCATATCGTGCACTAGGAAGCATACCTAATATCAGAAATTTACTGCCATCTTTCGATACATGATTAAAACTTTTAGAACGCCATTTTGTTCCTTATTCTTTTACTGATAACTAAAAATTAAATTACGTTTGACTTATTGACGACTAATGCAATGTTAATTGATAGTCTTAAACACTATTAATGAAACTCAACTTATTATTTCTCAGGAAGTAATCGTTGACATGAAAGGTGTGGGGATCAGCGTGCTAAGCCAATGGACCCCAACGTTAGCAAAAAAAGCGATCTCCTGCTTCGAGAAAGCTTTCCCAGTGCGTGTGCGGTCCAACTACATAATAAGCACTCCAGCGGGGTTCGAGGCTGCATATGCTATTTTAAAAACCTTCCTTGGAGAAAAATTGAAAAAAAGAGTAAGTATTTTAACATCAGATCTCTTGTTTAATGACTCTTTTAGTATACAGACGGAAAAGCGCTAAAATGAGAATCTGTAGTTAATATCATAAGCGTTGCGAGGGTTTAAGGCACGAGGATTAAACAAACTTTGCCACCGAGTGAAACACAAAATTTCTCACCATTTCAAGGGTAATACTGACTATAAAACATTACAAATCAAATCCAAATGAACGTTATTAAATACTCATCAGTTTTTGAAGTATGGGCTTGTGCACAAATCACGCGAATTCAATAGCCCCCCCCCTATCGAACCTCGCGTAAAGGGGGGGTAACGACAAAATCACGAACGATCCCGTTGGGGGAGGGGGGGTATACGGAGACCTCACGTGTATTTTTCTATAGTGAACGAAATTAAGAAAAAAAAAATTGATCACATACTTTTTCTCGGTTTTGTTAAATATAAATCTTCACTTGGCACTTCAAAATAGCGAGTATAAACAAGATTTACTCTATACAATTCTATTTATCTTAAAATTAGGTCGAATGAAAAAATGAAATAAAAATACACGTGAGGTTATGTGGGGGGAGGGTTTTTAAACAGTTTAAGAGTTAGATAGGTACACTTTTAGGCTATTTAAGATAAGAAAACGATATAATTTGATGTTAAGATTTCGCAATTACAGTTAAAAATAAGTGATTCACTGTGCCCCACTTTCCCTGTATCCTTTAATTATTTTCAGATAAAGGTTTATAACCAGGACTACAAAGCTATATACCATGCCGTCCCTCAAGCAATGCTCCCGACGGAATATGGAGGACAAGACGGATCTCTCCAGGAATTGATTGGTAAATATCATTACAATGAGCTTTGCATTGAATTCGCTGTTTAGCGATAAGATCACCTACCTTATTCTTATGTTATATGTTATTTCTTTGTTATTTGCGTTTATTTGGATGCAAAAAAGAATATTTCTTTACAACGTAATTCAATTGTTCATCTTTTCACCTAAATGGAAATTGAATTTTCAATATAACGACAAAATATTTACTGTATCTTACGCACTTCAATCAGATATCGTTTACAAGATTGGTATAGGAATATGGTTTTTTCCTCAGATATCGATACCGCCAGAGAGGCGGCTGAGAGTATCCAATAGTGCCACATCCATTTTTGAGTAAAATCGTTTTTTCAATGATTCCTAAAATAAAAACAATATAGGTACACTAAAAGCTATTAAAAAAACTTTTTTTTCAAATGCTGCTGCAATGCAATGCTGTGCCATATCCGCATCTTATAGGATAATTTACACTCTGTTAACAGAAAATTATTATAAAATTACTCATCAAAAATGGATATGGCAATAATAAAACTGCTTTTGTTTCACGATTACCTCTATATTAAAAATAATTGTATGGTACTGTAAATAATAAACACATATGGCTAAATGTTATTATTATATTATATTAGTTGAAACATTTAAATTTTTCCTTGTTTTCGCTCTTCTGCAAACCAAACGTATTCTCAGCCGACGAAAAACGTAAAAAAACAACAAGAAAAAAAGGCTTCTAAAAGTACGAAGTAACTACCTATGTGAGTGATGTTTTACACGTTCAACATTCAGATTATGATTTACGCCTATATTTTCGTAGATTACTGGAAGCTGAAAGTAGAGAGCTACCGCGACTGGTTCGTGGTTCAGGAGACAGTGCAGTCCGATGAAGCCAAGCGGCCGGGCGAGCCCACTACGTCATCCACTCTGTTCGGCGTCGATGGCTCCTTCAGGACTTTGCAGTTCGATTGAGTAATTTTTAATAAAACATATCAGTGCAAGTAGCTTTTTATTTAAACCTTCATATGTTGTATCAGTCAGCATCAAATAGTGACAGCTAAAGTGGTCAAATTAAATAATACACCTTTATTACCAACGTCGAGCCTCGTGCCTCGTTGAGCTCAGCGAGGGTGCGGAGTGTTAGGGTCGGCAACGCGCATGAAACACTTCTGGAGTTGCAGGTGTTCATAGGCTACGGAGATTGCTTACCATCAGGCGGGCAGTATCCTTGTTTGCCATCCGACGTAGTATAAAATAACCATAGGTACAAATAATGTAAGTGATGCGGAAGGTATTTAGGTGTTGTATGTTGCATGCATGTCAAGACGGACTGGGAATAATTTAAATAATTTAAACGTTATATTCCTAAAAATAGAAATAATTCAAGGCTTGATAACAAGATAACGATAAGCAGATAGTACAATCTATCACTTATATAGTATATACTTGTAGAGTACTTATCTACTCTAGTCTAGTAGTGGTGGTACATACTTACGAACCTTAAGAAGTTACAACAGTTACTACTCCTACTAATCTAAAAATCTGCCCTAGTGCGAACCATAGTCGCGCTCCGACGGTTTCGTACCATCACAGAAATTTGTTGTTTCTTTTATAGACCGTTTTTTTTCCATAGATTTAGCACAATCTAACACAGGCTTAGCCTTATCATTATTTTTACAACACCAATGTTAAGACTTGTACAGCCACCAATACTTCACTTTTCTCTGCAGCTGACTGTACATAGAGATATTAGTTTTAAAATATAAAACCTGTGACCTGCTAAGAGTGCTAGGGACAGATAAAGATGGTAAGATTGAGACGATAGTGGACGATACCATATGTTTAATAAATTGTGTAAATATATTTTCCAGTGACTTTTCCCAGTATTCAGGGAGGAAAATGGAGACTACTCTTGTACGGAGAAGCGGTCACGTGACTTTGTCGCCTTTCCCCTTAGCCCTTTAAAGGTTCAGATAAAAAAAAACAGAATTCAATCCTCAACGCCTCTTAAAAGTTCTAATGATTCTGCAAAAGAAAAAATACAAAAATATGATATTAGGGGTGCTAATTTTTGCCCTATAATATCTACTTGTGAGTGTACCCTATAAAGGGTTAAATTTGTTAGTTTGATTACGGAAATCAATCGATGTTACAAATTAGATTTTATATAAAATTCCTGTGCAAAAGGGTGTGTCTTGGCTATAAGGTTTTTGGGACAGATCCTTGTCTCGCGTTTTGGGTTGGCTGAGTATAATAACTTCAATAATTACTTAGAGCGAGATGCATTCGAGGCACCCGCCACAAATGGAAGCCAGCAGCGAAATTATTTGGTTTCGATGATGGTGCCGCCCTTCCACACTCCGACTGACAGACGGTGTACCAGATATTTACTTATTTATTTATTTAATTTCTACTGTTATAATCTGTATTGTATTTGCTGAATAAATGTGTTATGTTAAAAAAAAAAGGTTTTTGTTAAGTTTGTTCCACGCTGCATGTCTGTATAATTAATTAGTAATTAGTTTTTTCTAGGTAGGTACAGATATGTCTACCTAAAATGAACACGACAAACTTTGCCAAAAAAGCTAAAACAATAAATAGGTACAGTCAGCATCAAAAGTAGCGGATGAAACAACGCGCCAAAAGTATCTGATATTCCGGTTAACTATTCCAAATATAGATAAACTTCTAAAATTCGCGCTCAAAAGTATATCTTTTACAGTCTTAGTTGTTCTATTCTATATTAAAAACATCACTTTTTGTTAAGCCGTTACAGAATGGTAGATACTTATGAAACGTTATTTGATCCGCTACTTTTGATGCTGACTGTACGTTACATATTTAGATTACAATGCGCGCTTATCACTACGAGGAAGGCCGATTCCAACTTGAACAAAAGAATGGCTATTTTATTTTATTTTAATATTATTCGATAACAAATCACTCACAGACTTTTGAAGTTCGAATGCCGCTCTCTCTAGTTATCTCGATTTGGAAAATTAGTATAATGCGGCCGGCAAGAGCGCGGCGGTGGATGGCGCGCGCGTCGCGTCAGTTGTGATTCGCTGTCAGTGTCAACCGCGCGTCGATTGTGCGCACTCACAGTGCGCCTTGATATGAGCGGGCGCACCTGGCCTCGCGAGCGCTTGTGCAACCGACTTGCCTCCATTTCGCCATGACACAAGAGGAATTCTGTACTTACCTTGCTGACGAGCTGCATCAACGCTCTGACGACGAGGATGTCGTCATCAGGAGGGACCGCACCAGTGTCAAGGAAATGATACTGCGCTTCGAGAAGACCTCGATGACCAACCTCGCGGGCTCCACCGAATCTTTAGAAAGAGTTAAAGACATCGATCTAGAAAATTTAACGAGTGTGGTGAACCCCGTGCAACTTCATTTTCAAAATTTGCACCCAGTGAATAGATCTCATGACCGTAACTCAAATGTATCGGTGAATTCGATTTTGTCTAATGTGTCAGAAATCAGCTATGAATCTAATTCATCAGGTTTTGTATCCGATCGGAAATCAGGTGTGGATAGGCTTCGTCCTCATAGGCCTGCACCCCCGCCTCCGGAGCCATTTAACGATAACTCGTCCGTCGAAAGTAAATCCCCCAGGCCAGAGGTGGTACAACCGCCGAGACGGTTTTCCTTCGCGACACCCAATTCTTCCCCCGTTGTTCTGCGTCGACGCCAACCACCAGTTATGCGGAGGAAATCAACTGTTTCCAATCAACATTTAGGAGAAGCTCATTGGTCATACGGTGTTACACAAGGTGACCTAGAGAAATTACTGAGACTGAAAACGTCCGAAGTATCCGATGGCGAAGAACCTAAAAATACTCGTCCATTAATATCGGAATCTGATAGCAGCAGTGATGATTCTTCAGATAGTGACAAGGCCAATAGGGGCGAGGAATACGTAGTGAATATTGACGACGGTAAAGCAGACACCCTTTCGACGACCACCGATACTCTAGTTAACGAGGACTGCAGTGATGAAGGAGACTATTTCTCTGTTACATCAGGTGCTTCCGGTGAACGTAGTAATTATGATAACGTTAGCATTAAGTCCATATCTTCATTCGACGGTATGGTTCCATACCAAAAATATGACAGTATTACAGTGTCCTCAGATGAATTCGGTTCCGAGGTGTGCCATGCGCCAGACACAGAGTTCCTTACAGTGAGTGCAGTGAACGAGTGGTGTGTTACAAAATCTGCGGAACCGGTATTGCTACCAGTGGAATCGAAAAAGGAGAAATATCGACGGTGAGGTCACTTCACATTTATCCGATAACGTGAAAACATATTTGTGATATCGATGCTAGGCTTTGTCATGCCATAGATAACTGATATACTTATCTTTTACCACTAAGATATGGATATTGCGTCTTTGTCCATTTAGTATATTTATTCATTAGCTATTTCACATACCTACATACCTTTTATGCATTCAAAATGTCACATACATAGGTATAAACCTGCAGGTCTTACTATAAGAACATGCCATAATTATATCGTATTGGTGAATTTGATTTTACCTAACGTATCAGAAATGTTGGCTTATTGGCTATACTAAATGGTTTGTAAAATTTTCTCCTCAAAGACAAATTTACCTAACAAATTAAACGCTCGGTCTTTTAAAATATGGGATGCATTAAATTATTCACAAAATTGTATAATGATCCAAGGACACACCACATATTATACACTAAAGCTCATAAATTTATTCTAGTCTCATTTATTGTAAAATAAAACCACATCATTGCAAGCTACATTTATAACAGGCATAACAGGTGACTGTAATGTTTGTAGTAGGTATGTCTGTATGGCTTCGCCTTGATGTTTATTCAAATGTTTTGAGCCATACAGTATGTGTTTACATGCCATATTTGACATTCAGTTCCGTTTGATACAGAGAAAATTAAGTGTTCATATACAAATTACGTTTAGTTATGTAGGTACTTGTAGTTGAAGTAACTAATTGACGATAATTTATGCGTGGGAACTACAAGAAAAACAGATTATTATCAACTAAATTGTCAAGAACTGACTTAACTTTTCCTTTTTAATCATTTGTGGACTCCAATCTTCTTCTTTTCTCCATCTTTTTTTGTTCTCTTGGTTCTTTGTGATATTTAAGTCTTGTGGACAAACTCACTTTTACTTAAAAATATTCAGTTTCGTATTTGTCTGTTAGCGATTAAGTGAATAACTTTCGGAGGGAGTTTTGACGGGCTTTTCCTTGGTAGCATGCCTAATTCTTGAGTAAATAACATGACCAAGTAAAGTATAGGTTGTATAGCATATATGTAGGTAGGTACTTTGAAACCACTTTTATGACTTCCGTCGTCAAATGATACATTTATTATATCAAAACAAAACAGCGTAAATGCGTGGGTATCTATTGTTAGTCGAGTTGTGTTCGTAACGAAAGAAACATCTTACGGCCTTAGCGTGGGCAAGAAGGTCGCATAATATTTATTACTTCACACCGGTAATCAATAAGATGGCTTTTCTAGTTCTAAATTATAGGAAAATAATTTCCTTTCATTAATAAGCTATATGAATTTGAATAGCAATACGATTTTATAAATGATATTACTTACATGGGTTCCTATCGATTCATGTGTGTGTGGCACAGGCCCTGTGCCCAGTTGGATAATAACAAGTAAATATAATGGGACAATATTACAAAAATCGACCTAGGTAGCCCCACACTAAGCTCAATAAGGCCTGTGTTGCGTGTATTAGATAACGATATTGTATAATAGATATAAAAATAAAAATAAAAACAAAATATCCATAATTCAGGAACAAATATTTGTGATAAACACACACACAAATAGACACCCATGTCGGAATTCGAACCCGTGACCAGTACCCCTAGTGTAAATATTTTCGACAGCGAAACGTGACGTACGCGTTTGCGTTAAGTGTCATTTTGTATGAGATTTTTGACTTTCCAAAACGTCCCGCTTGGCGCGCTGTTCAAAAACTAAGGTCCGACCGAGATCTCGGTCTCGGTCTCGGTCTCGGCATTCTCGGCCAAAAATCGAGCCGAGATCTCGGTCTCGGCTCTCGGCCAAAATGGGCCGAGATTCTTGCCGAGACCGAGACTAAGCAATGAGTTATCATTGGTGAATTTGAATTTTCCGCGCACGAGCGCCTGGGTCTAAGCCACCCGTTGGTTGTGACGTTTATTGTGATTTTGATTGGTTTCGTACCCACATTTAACGTCAATTACTTATCAAATACTAAGTGTTGGGATCGGATAGGCGCGGTTGCAAGTAATGACTTGTTCATTTGGGTCTTTTCGTTTTGTGGTTGTTGTTATTGATGCATAAATGAGTGTATATTGTTATCGGGATGCAGCTTAGATTGACTTGTTGTTAGTGGAAGATGACACTGGATATTTTGATACTAAATATATTTGTGTTAACGGGAAAAAGCAAAGCAGTAGGTAAGTACAAAACGACACCTGTGGCGGATTTTTGGTTACAATATAGAACTCTTTATTTTGATTATTGTTTTTGTACCTCTTTTTGTGCACATCCTTACTGAAAAAAAACCGGCCAAGTGCGTGTCGGACCACGCATAATGGAAGGTTCCGTACCTTCACACAATCCAACAAAGCCGTACAAGCAAAAGAGCGTATGTTAGTGGCTTTCGTCGTTTTAATAAGATCGGTTTTGTTTTATAACTCTTAAATGGCTTAACCGACCAAATTCAAAATAATTTTCCTGAATAATTGTTGGCTAAGATTTATTATTTAGATATTTTTAGATGGTTTTGCTCTCCCGGTTCAAAAGTTAGAGAGGATCAAACTATTTTTTTGGAGCGATTATTTCCAAAAGTATTTACTTAATCAAAAAAGTCTTTTTAGAAACCTTTAAATTTACCATTTTTAAAGACCTATCTACTGGTGAGCCACATATTTTTTATTTATTTTAGTTACATTTAAACTAAGAAGCGACTTACATAATACATCTACACCTACGTTCCAAATTTGGTTATAAAATATATCGTATAGTTTATGAGTAAAATGGCTGTGACATACGTACAGACCGACAGACATAAGAAGATAACGAAACAATAAGGGTTCCATTTTTGCCATTTTGACTATGGAACCCTAAAAATACTATTTAATAGCGAATTGATTATGATAACTTTTTTCTGACAAATCGTCGAATTTTTTTTTTTTTTCATAATCCCAAAGACCGTATATTTACATAAACAATTACAATAGCTATATTATCAAAAAACTAAGCCTAAATTAGCCTGAGGCATTGTTCCCAGGACACTGGCCGCGTTCCCTCTCTGCACAGTGAGGCTAAGTTTTTGTGCGAAAAAAGCGCCAGCTCGTAGGTCGCCAGACACCCAGACTAGTTTAGTAGAAATTTCTTTTACTAGTTTCTTGGTGTCGGACGACCAAGGACCGAAAGTTTCAATCGCAAGTGCCGCAAATACATAATTATTTTTTAAAAATGCATATTTGCGACACTTGGCAATTTGGGCGTCGTCTGCTGCCGTCCCCGGCTTCCTGGCAGAGCGCCGGACATGAGATGGGGCCAGCGTATCAACGCATGTTACATCCCACGCCAGGGGCCGCCCCAGGAACCAAGGTACGAGCGAGCAGCCGTCGGGCCTTTTGCCATCTGCCGCTGATAAACCAACTGGCTCCAGGGTTGCTGGTATGGAGACGGTACCGAGTGCTCTGCGGATTAGGTCGTTTAGGGCCGAGTGTCTATAAAATCGGCCGGCGCTTGACTGGCAGTGGAGTCCGTGGTGCCCATAAGCGTCAACAAGGCTTCCACAGCGGGAGCAAGCGTGTGGCTCGCAGGCTTTCAAACCTAGCCTGAGGCATACGGCTACGCGCAGTGACGCCGGGTCCAAAAGGGAACCAATGTTCCGCGACGGCAACGCGCGCAGCCAATGCCCTGACTCAGGTTCCGATACTGCGAGCAGTCTAGCACGTTCGCAAGGGTTCGAACTATTGTCCAAAAGGGATTTGTGGGTTGTTTTGATTTTTATCAGGTCCCAGGCTGCTTGGCAGGCTTTTTCGGTAGGCGGACTCTCGCCGGGATTTCCAGCACTCCAAGCTGACTCTGCATCTGCCAAGCTCGCCACTACTACAACCGTGGGATTGGTGACATTAAGAATGCCACGGATGAGATGGGCGACGCTGTGGACAGACGAGAGAAAAGCGGGGAGAGCCAGATCGCCCGTAGAGCGAATACCCAGGCCACCATAATTAATAGGCAGAGTAGCCTGAGACCAGCTTTGAGAGCTGAAAGAGATGTTTAATATTTTGCAAACCGAATTTTTTAATATGTTGTCTATGGATGACGTGAGACTTGAGAATTTCCAAACAGGGCTGCAACGTAAAATATATAAGAATTTTGGAGAAAATAAACACAAACGTAAGATGTAAATGGCTGTATGAGCGTTAATTTTGAATAATAAATCTGAACAGTTGTGAAAGTTATCTAATTTTGAATTTATTGCTAAAGGGATGGCGTCTTCGAAAATAGGGGCACCGAGTAATACGAGGGAATCTCGTGTAACAAAGGTGAAATTGGGCGCGACAGAGTTGAGACTTAGAGTCAAAGCAGCCCGGGCGCTAGCTGAAAGTTTTTCTGAGATAAAAACCTCACACTTATTGAAGTTAAGTGTGAGGCCTATCTCAGCGAACTGCCTTGAGATTATATTTAAATCATTTAATACTGAAGAAGCCGTCCCTGCAAGTGTCCCATCATCCAGATACCATAAATTTAGTTTTGATTTTAGCTGAGTGATGATTGGGTGAATAGCGAGGCTAAAGATGACGGGCCCAAGCGGATCTCCTTGCTGACACCCAACGCATGAGGCAATTTCTTTTTCACCAAACATTAATTTGGATGGATTGCCGTAGCATTGTTTTAGGTATTCAAATATTTCCGGAATTTCCTTTAAAATTTCGTTTAAGAGAGTGCTACGGTCGATAGAATTAAATGCGTTTCTTACATCAACTTTTACCAAAATTTCGAAATTTGAGTTTTCCAGGAAAGTCCGTGTGGCGTGTACTGCGGCCTCACAACCGCCTCTGACACCGAAGCCAAGTTGTTTGGGCTTGAATTTGTCTGTAAGGCGGTCGTGAAACTCGCGGCAACACAATTTAGAGGCTAGTCGCCGTAGTGTGCTTCCCACCGCTATCGGACGAATGCCGCCGTCTTTTTTTTTTAAGGCTATCAGGTTAGCGCCGTATAAAATGGCAGTGATTTCGCTGCAGATTTTACCTGAAAGCATTAAATTTATCAACGCGGTCAGCTCTTTGAGGAGGGTTTCTCCGGCATCTCCCATAAGCGGGCTCGTCAGGTCCTTGAGGTGCTGCGGGGTTATGCCGTCAAGGCCACCGGCCGAACCATTAGGAAAAGAGCTGATCGCCTGTAAAGTTGCACGGTCCGTAACTTGTAGTGGTTGCGGAGAGATTTGAGGCGGCACGGGAAGTTGTACTGGTGTAGTTGAAATCGGATGCTTTTCTTTAAGAGAGGAGAACACTTCGTCATATTTTATCGTCGAATTTTGATTATAAAAACATTTTTAGTGCAAAATTCGTCTTTTTTTCTATTTTATGAATTCTCGGTCTCGGTCTCGGTCTCGGCCGAGAACCCCATTGAATCTCGGTCTCGGTCTCGGTCTCGGCCGAGACAAAAAAAGCGTTCTCGGTCGGACCTTATCAAAAACCCATACAAAATGAGACTTAACGCAAACGCGTACGTCACGTTTCGAAATCGAATTTATTTACACTAGGGGTACTGCTTCGTAGGCAGAGTGTCTACCGACTAGGTTAAGTGGCAGTTAAATATATACACCTATTCATTAGGCTTATTATTAATTTTTAACATATATATTTTCTGTGTACAGTGGTAGTACTGTACTGTAGATATTAGTATATTTTTTTATATATTTGGTCATGTAGTTTTACGTACCTATACTTACTAATTATTTTTCCAACCCTTAGCTTTAATTTGCGAGGTGAATAATATTTAGGTCATACTGAACACCTTTTACTATGGAACCAACCTCGAAATTGCGAAAATTTGGCTAAGTGTTGAAAAACTTCCCATATAGTCAACTATACTATACTATTCTAGACAAATATTTAAGGATTCAAAGAAATATTAACTAGTAAATATATATGTTATGTATTGTAACTATGCATTACGAAACTATTTTCCTATGTACACCGATTCCTTTAACTGAACTAAGTTAAACAAAAAAATAATAATACAATAATGTATAGATTAACAATAAATGAAGTTGTAACTAAATCGGTTAACCTACTGGGAGACTTTTTGATATGGGTTCAACAATGGAGGGAAAATCATCCATCTCTTACAGTTCTTACAATAGCCATCTACGGAACAGCTGATTTACGCAGACAAAAATAGGCTGTAACAAATATAGTGGGGATCTATTTAAAGGCATATAAAT
Organism: Cydia pomonella; assembly: GCF_033807575.1. Taxonomy (NCBI): domain Eukaryota; kingdom Metazoa; phylum Arthropoda; class Insecta; order Lepidoptera; family Tortricidae; genus Cydia; species Cydia pomonella. The sequence goes on along the minus strand of NW_026907803.1, from coordinate 465,877 downwards.
AAATAAATAAAATAAATAAATATTATAGGACATTATTACACAAATTGACTAAGTTCCACAGTAAACTCAATAAGGCTTGTGTTGAGGGTACTTAGACAACGAATTATATAATATAAAATATTTAAAAATGCTTAAATACATAGAAAATACCCATGACTCCTCAGGAACAAATATCCTATACCAGGATTTGAACCAGGATTTGGATATGTTGGCATATCGTGTTCTGATTTGGATAAGGCAGAAGAAACAATTTTTTTTCTATAGGGCTTGTCGTCCAATTCGGTCAACCTTCCATACAAACGCCAAAAAAATTATGCGTCAAAAATTGTTTTTTCTATTTGTGCCTGATTAGAACACGAATCACGATACCAAATATGCCCTTAAACGGATTCCCACTATTTTTGTTAGACCTTGTAGGTATACGGTGTTTTAACAACCCTTAGGCGAAATTTGGCGAGGTGAATGTATAAGCCATACTGAGTAATTATTCGTATGGAACCAAGCCTGAAATCGTAACAAATCTGCTATGCAGGTAAGCTAGATGCATTCATTCGTAAGATGTAGATATGTTATGCCGTACATATACGTACATACGAACGCGTAGACGTACTTCCCCAGTAAAACAACCAGTCAATATTGATAAATCTAAACATATGTAATAGGGTTTCCGCTTGTTAGTAATATCATGTTAGGTAGGTAAGTTAGTACAGGTTTCTGTTGTTAATCGCATAAGCCACTGTTGACATAATATTGAGCGGTGCGATCATTTCGCGTCGCTAATTGTAAACAATCACTTGCGAGACCATCCATTTATATCAACAATCTGACCATGATATTTTAGTAGGTATGTTATGTGTCACATAATAATAAGGATAGTAGTGTCATATCATAATCAGACATTCAAGTTTTGTAGTTACTTACCTACTTAACAACTGTCTTGTTAAAAGGCCTTGTCGCAAAAATAATGTTCATTTGATATCGTAAAAAGTGGCTCATATATTAAGGTAGTGTATAAATATTTTTAGCACTTTTTTCGTATCGATATTTTCAGACGGGACTGTACTTAAAACAAGGTGGCAATCAATAAAACGTATTTCTTTGTTAACATACTAGATATATACAGACGTACATATTACAGTAACTGTACAAATACTAAATTAAATTAATAACTAGCTTAAATCTAAAATAGGCCCATGAGGCCATGAGGGATGGTACAAAGGATGTCGGCGGCATTTCCTAGTGGTATCGCAATGCTGATACGTTGTGCGAGGAAGCTGCCAGCTCTTCAGTCACCAGTTACGTCAACCAGACGCTTCGAGAGTTCTGCCAAAAACATGTGCGCGCTTAGGTGGCCTTTAGATTGCGACATTTTCATAATTACTTTTTATGTTTGATTTTCCTTAATATGTAAAAGCTCATTTTCGTGGGCTTTTTGCCCAACGAGTATAAGAGGATATTGTAGGCCCTACTGTTATAGATCTAGAAATCTGCGCACTATTCTACAGGTGTTCATAATAACAGATTTTTGTAGGAAGATATATGTACCTAAGTGGGTGAATATCAAGTGTTTTGATGCTGGTGTGTAAAATACGGTGGCATAATACCTGAGGATGGAATTATGATTAGTGTATTTTTACAGTTTTACTCTCCATTGGGTTATTATTATTATTATTTATTACTTGTTCTTCTTTTTTAGGGTTCCGTACCTCGAAAGGATAAACGGAACTCTTATAGGATCACTTTGTTGTCCGTCCGTCCCTCTGTCTGACTGTCAAGACCCTTTTTCTTAGGAACGCGTGGAGGTATCAAACTGTAATTTATATCAAATACTCAAGTCTACTGTCCCCTAGAGCTGTGAAAAAATTAAACTTCTAAGCCAACGCAATCAAAAGATACAGCCGCCGCATTTCCGTAAATTTTCGACACTCGCAAGAGAATCGAAACCTACTTCCCGTGAACTCAGAATCTTGGAATTTGGTACGAAGCAACGTCTTATAGCACAGATAGAGGAAAAAATGCGAAAATCGTAAATTTTTAGTTACATCATATAATAATATATACCTACAGGTTTGTACGGAACCCTACGTGCGCGAGTCCGACTCGCACTTGGCCGGTTTTTTTTATATTTGAGTATCAATACAAATCGTTGAACATACGCAAATGAAACAAATTTTATACAAATTGGTAAATCTTCCTTCTTATATTAACGATAATCATATTTTTGCGCCAAGTATTGTAATGTATGGTCATACTCGTATGAGCAAACGTTTCTAGAATGTAGATGTAGTTTTAGTTTTAGTTTATTTATCTCTCAATGAAATGATCAAAGTTAATGTAAAAGGATACATAAGCAATTACTTATCGTATAGTGATCGTCGGATACAATGTGAAATTTAATATTATTACAAAACAATATAATGTTATAGAGGTAGTTATATACAATGGTATATAAATCTATCATATAATATTTGCCATATCAAAACGTCAAAAATAATTAATAGGAATAAAAAGCTGAATTTGTACCATGATACTACAGAGTACCTATCAATGAATAAGTTAAATATGATACTGGCCAAGTCTCAATATATTTATATAAAACATTAAAGAATTTTAATATTGATATGCGTCACTATAAGATGCTGTTAATTATTACGTAACTACTTAATGCTTCGAGTACGGAGATTCCAGACACAATTGATTTTCAATTGTTATGGACCACGATCGTGGTCTTAGAGACTGGACGTATTAAGACAGAAAGTCGCTTAAGTAGAGACTGAATAAATTAATAACCGACTTGGTATTACATGGATCTCACAACTTTTTACCGCAGAACAACTGAGTTGCGAGACTTGGTTTTTTTGACAAGTATTGTTTTTGATGGGATATATCTTCCTGAGAGCATTTACTACACCGTAAACAATAAGTATGTATAATATTGTTTTAAGCAAATAATATGCACAACTGTACTACTGACGACCTATCGGTTTAGGTTAGCTACTCGGTAGTAAGCTAGTTTGATATTCCTGGTTGAGCCTGCAGTTGGTGCTGACAATCCTGGGATAAAATCCCGGTAAATTTATTTATTTATGAATTTAGGCGATGAGAACATATTTGTTCCTGAGACATGGGTATTTTCTATATTTAGGTATTTATGTAATTTTTTATATTATAGTTATTGGTGTCTAAGCTATCTTAAGCTTGAGAAAATGTCATATACTTAACTCTCGGCCTGCAAAAAAAGTAAAATCTTCGCTGGCTTTTTACGACGAAGGATATGTATTTGCATCCGTTTTTTGATTCCTAAAAGTTTTTTTACTTAAACGTGCGATTTCAATACCTATGCATCTTTAAATCAACTACAATGATTTTCAAACATTTAAGAATAGTTGCATGACATCATAAAGGTACGTGTAGGTATAGTTATTTTTGCCACGCGCGGGCGATTGTCAAGGTTGCTGAACTAGAATACTGTTTAGTAGTGAAAATGCCCGAAAAATCTGACATGTTTTCTGTATGGCCTATATTTTGCACAAAGGTACAGGTAAAGGTAGGTATAGTACATTATTATGTAGAATTGAATAAGCTTTAACGCTGTCTTTAATAGATTTTGTTTATCGACGTACAGAATGAAAGGCGAATTTATCAAAGATGATTTTCCAACACGGCGGAATGTCTCCAAACATCAAATGCTCTGGAGATAAAAATGGGACTTCTAATGAAGCAAAAAAAATGGAAGATACTCATGTTTTAGAGTGATTAACATTTAAAGGGACATAACTAGAGTTTCTGGTTTTCGGCCTTTTTTATTTCTGGAGGCATGGAAATTCTCGACTAGGATTTCTTGAGTATATCGAGAAATTTGGAAAGTTCGAAAAACATCATGTTATTTCCATTTTTTATGCTTTATTACAAAAATTAAAACAAACAAAAAATTATCCGTGCAGGCGTGCGCGCCGGCGATGTGATATCCTATAGTGTATTTCTTTAGGTATTTAACAAAATGTAAACAAACCACAATATGGTATTTTAATATGCAAGGATATTCAAGTCAATTAATTTAACTCGACGTGACAAACTTACAGATGTTTTACTACGTAATAAGAATACTCTACTCAACGTAACAATGAAGCTGCTGAAATTGTACTATTTTGATAATGGGAATACCTATATCGGGATGATTTATCAATAGTAATTTAGTTTTGTTTGGTTTTATACTGCATTCAAAAGAACATAAGCGATCTTGACATGTATTTTTTTTTGAGAAACACTTTTGTAAAATAAGTCACGGCAAATATGTAAAAAATATAAATCAGTCGATCATTTACATTATTTTGCTTTCATAATTAATAGTTATTAAATTTCTAAAAGCGTTGTTCTATAAAAAGACATGTAAAAAAGTTTACCTTTTTTCTAATGCTAAAAAACGAAGACGAAGTAGGTAGTTCAAAAGTTTCTAAATATGAAAACCCAAAAATATTATATCCAAAACGATAAGGGATGGATTAAGACAGTTTTTTATTTGGTTGGTTTACTAATTAGTGTTTTAAGTGCCTGAAAATAAAAATCAAACATTTATTTAAGCACCTAATGATATACACTATAGACACATCACGTGTTATAAGCGTGTTTTTTTTTACTCATCATAAGAGATTCATTTCTTGCGTTCTCGAGGCGTCTCGACGAGGGTCAAATTTCTCGAGAATTCTCGTGCAGAAACCATATATAGACATAACAAAACTATAAGGATTTCTTGTCGGCTACGGCACTATATGACTATATCATGGGAAGTGGAAAAAAGTTAAGATTAGATATGTTAATGACAGAAACCATTAACAAATGATATCAATTACATGTATTTACTCATCAGATGCTTATGATACCTAAGACAATTATATACTTACGTATTGTGCATTCTTGAATGGATATGCATAGATATATTCCTATTATACCTAAACTTAAAATATGGCACACACATCAACATCCAATGCAAAAGCCAAACAATAGTGCATTCAATTTTTATGATATCATACACCTTATTTTGAAAGTTCAACACGCATAACAAGCATCATAATTGTGGTTTTGTGTCATCCCCTTGCAGGCGACTGACAGAAAGAGTAAATGAGTTGCTTCACACCGAAAGCGTGTACGTGGAACGACTGAGGCATGTGGTCGAGAACTACATTCCCGAAATGGGGAGAGATGACCTGCCCTACACCCTCCAGGGTATGAAGACTGACATTTTCGCCAACATCGAACGCATCTTCAGGTTCCACTCCGAAGAGTTCCTGCCGGCTTTACGAGACTGTGAGAATGATCTCAGAAAGTTGGGACAATGTTTTAGGAAGTTCGTAAGTACCAGTTATAAATTTATACATTTTCACAGGGTGATGGAAATCAGTTTCGACTTTGAGGGAAAATCTGAACTTATTGCAGACTATCGTGCACATTGTTTATAAGTCGTTTTACTTCTGAATTAGAAAAACTACACTAACTACAATAGTCTTACCACAACTGCCTTAGCAGTGTTAAACTAACATGTACGTAATGCACTAATATGCGAGTACGAGCGAGATGCATAGAAAGTAAGTTGCGCACACGCTAGCGAATATGTCAGAGTCAAACTGGCGGTAGCCGTACTTATCTCAGAAGTTCTTATTTTTATATTGTATAGTTGGAATGCAGCCTGCATGTTTTGGCCATTACATTAAGCATCGAAATATTTCCGGGTACAGTAAGTACAACTGTAGGGCTAAGATGGTCGGCTCTTTATAATTTGTCACCATACCTGTCACTTTCTAACAAGTATGTAAGCGTGAAAGTGACGGTCATAGTGACAAGTGATAAAAATGGAATCATTCTGCCACCGCTGTCTCGCGACAGTGAGATAGTTTCTAATTTATTCTCACTAACATATTTTGATTGTTCAGCGTATTAATATTAAATTTAACGGTTTAATGTGTGCATATTCAACGTAATTCTTGCTTATGAATGGGCTAAGAAGGTAACTGCATATATTTTAAGGTCTAGTTTTTTTTGTTATTATCCAGTTTAAACTTTAATAGTACTAGTAATATCTGGTATAAGTTTTTGAAATAATATACCTACATACGGAATATACAGTGACCAGGTAAAAGATAAAATCTTAAGAATACTAAACTTGTTAAAGAAACAGATTCTGAGATAAATCTGCATGATTGATTAATAATTGAAATAATTAATAAAAGTAACTATCCAGTAGTCATAAAAACATCGGTGTCATGGACTGCGGCGCGCGTGATACTGTCTATTCTTGTAACCGTCCACTGTAATCTGGCCTTTCTCATAATAAACTTGATCCGTTATTTCTACAACATTAGCGATATTTGGACTAGACAGTAGCTTCAATAAATCTGGTCGGACTATATCCATGATATTAGTAATGCACGATTTTTCACAGTTCCGTAAGTTACCGCCAGATTGCCCGGGTTACATGGTAGTTTTACTTGCCGTTTTAGCCCGGGGAAAGTACTTGATGAGATTTCACTAACTTCGGCACGCATTGCATGAAAACAATTTTTTCTGTTCAAAATTACAATTTTGAATAAAACTCCGTCCTTATATTAAGGTGGGATTCCACCAGTGTGCAGCAGTGTGCGGCACACAACCATCTTGTACAGTGTGTGCAGTTTGTAGGTACTTAAAGTAGCTGTGACAAATCATCAATATAAACATAGTATTAATTTGTACCACCTATCATCCTACAACCTAAATTTTTTGTTCGCTATAGAAGTGTTGAACAAATATTTTATTTTCAGGAGCAAAAATTCAATATGTATGTAATGTACTCCAGAGGTAATAAGAGAGCTACGAGACTGGTATATGAGCACAAACATTTCTTTCAGGTAAGCTGTATAACATAAAGTCATTTTCATTCTATCTACATACCTACTTATTATCGACGTGAAACTAAAACTAAATGCAAAAAGCAGTTCCTAAATGCCAATACCCGCTGGGAATTAACTGTACTGTCACATCATGCATAACAGCTGTAAGGCGGTTATTACACTTGTGACGATTCCGGGAGGCGTATTCTGATTGTAAGAACAGGTTATACATTTCATTTGCATTTGCTATAGATATTATTTATCAGTGTCAAAAGTGACATATCTTAACCAGAAATGATTGTAACCATAAAAAATTAATATCAAAATACACCTCCGCATGTGATACCAGATAACTGTCTAACAGCCATAAGAAATCATATTCAATTGTTTATTGCATTTTCGGACAATAAATGCCACGTTCAACCTGGCTTTCCTATTATTTTTACAGCTGTTACGCGTGGTGGTGCAATTTATTTGATACAGGATACCGAGGATCGATTCGAAGAATTAAAGTTTATTTGTGATATACATAGGCCATTGAAATCTTTCCAAATAAAATAAGCGTCGGCTGGTTGTTCATATGTATATTAAGAGTAACAAACTACTGTTATCAAATAAAAATATCAGATCTTGAAATGTATGTATTTCTAGAATTAAAACGTAAACAAATTAAACACGTACAATGTTTATCCCCGTCTGTAATCAAAAAAGGAAGCTGCGTCAACATCCGATTATATATCTTTTAAAAAAAGTCCCGAAATAAAATAAAATTGTTTGGATGCTACAATATAACAGTAGCGTTTCTTATCTCAAGGTATCACACGCAGTTTATTTTTCATTTGAAATAGAATTATTCAAAATTATATACACCATATGTGTCCACAATTTACAAATACATCTTTGTTGTAAAAGTGCGGTAAGTGAAATCTTTATATTAAATATGAAAAAAATATCACGTTGAATCTGTTATAAAACGATCTCTGAGTCACGGTAAACTACGGGAACCGGAATTGCAAACTTTTCACTAGAGATATGCCGTTATCATTATGGATAAGAAGTGTCATAAGCAGCAAATTGATCGTTTGTATTATTGGCCAGGGGCCTTATTCGAGATGCACAACTGTCAAATTTCGCGTCCACATCAAATCAACACTTGATTCTATCGCATGTTGATTGTATCAAGTGTTGATTCTATCAACTGTGGATATTATCATTTGGAACAATCAAAACTCATTCATAGAAAAAATAATCAAACAAAAATCAACTTTGTTTATTACTACTATATAGTTTGAAATGGCTCTGAACTCGAAGTGGTTCGGTTTGATTTGATTGTCACCTGACTGTGGATTGCTAATGTCAAATTTTGACAAGTGTTGATTTTATTGCTAGACTTTATTGTCCATGGGCTTGGGCACCATCTTGGATTTTTTGACGTACGGCAGGGAATACCCTTCCTTTCCTACAATATATGGCATAGAGTAAAGCGTCTTTTTTTTTAAACATAAGTTTACAGGAATCAGCGACATCTTGTATTCGATAGGATAAGTAATGCGCTATGAACAATGCGGCGGCGAGTAGTGAAACTGTACCTGACAACGTCAATCAATTAAAAAGTGACCACACAGTTGATGGTCGATAAAGGCGATTATTAATTGAATTTTAACGACATTAAGGAACTATTGACATGCGATCTTTTTGTTGAACCCACACCTACACGTCGAATAATGCTCGCTCCACATATTCTCCTATAAACGCTCAAAATTGTAAAAAAAATTGTTGCAATTTACTCCGCACCCAGTCTCAAGTTGCTTCTAAACCACTTTCACGAACCAAGTTGTAACCTAACACATCTGTAAATATAAGGCATATGATTTAGAGATAAAGTCCGTTTTTTTTTTAAATTACGAGATGGTTCATGAATAACTTTTATTACTATAAAAATAATACTACATTTGTCAAAAAAAAATTCTGTATTGCGCTATTACATAATGCATAAAATTGATATAAAGATAGGTACCATAGTAGCTCGCTCACTTGGTCTATCAACAACTATTTTAATGCTCTTTGTACTCGTATACGCGACCCCATTGTATGTACAGTCGCCATCAGATATATCGGAACGCATGTATGAGATCTCAAATTATTAAGATAAGACCTACTGTACTGTCTATATTACTTACCAAGACCTAAGTACCTATTATTTATATGTACCTACACAAAGAGAATTCCTACGTTAAAAGGAGATTAAATACATATTTTTTTATTCAACTACAAATAAAATAAAATTTATCTTTTTCAGTTAACACATTTTTTTACCGATTTCTTTAATAAAATAAAGCATTAAAGTATTATGTGACTATATTTCATTGTCTTCGGTGTAGATTATTTACTGATGTTCCAATTTCCTGTATCAGTTTGGTACCAGGAAATATAAAAACTACACCTCTTCAAAAACTTTGCTGGTAGTTCGACATCTGTAAGTTTAAATATAAAACATGATAAAAACACTTAAGTCAAAAACGTATACATAAAATATTTGCCCTATATTCTGGTCGCTCGGTAGGGTGCTCAGAAGGCTGGGTGCATTTCCGCGCTGGTTAACAATGCTGATCCTCTGGTCACCAGAAGCCTATATAAGGCGCTCTCATTGAGCCACGCTAGTGCCCTAGAGTTTCAAATTCAACCCCAAGTGCCACAAATATGTAGTTGAGGGTTTAAATTCTGGATCAAGAACATGGAATACTGTTCGCTAGTAAGGCCATAGGTATTAGAAAAAAATAATAGTAGGAGACGGCCGTGGTCATGGTAGGTGGTACAGGTGGGCCAGGCAAGCTCTGAAATTATGCACCTATTTTACTATAACTTTGTTCACCTGTGTATATTTACTGTTTCCATGATAATCATTTTTAATATGTAGCCCGTGTAATCGGGCTGTATCATTGGTCTCATATTTTTTAACACAAAATCATAATTTTAATTCAGTAATTAATGGTGTTTTACATATTAATCATTAATGTACCTATTTTGCAAAATTTTCTTGCATAATTATAATAATACCTATTGTTTACTTCAATTGACGTGTTTATTATTTTCGTTACTATGTCAACGTTAATACTTAAAAAATTATAACGTGAAGGTTGAGTCCGCAGTACAGTTACAGTTTACGTACATAGTGGCATTAGCGCAGTCGGATTAGGACCAAACTCGAAATGTCTGAACAGTCATGAAATTTGGTATGTATATACGTTAAAGGCCCCTTTTTCATGCCCACACCATTTGACATTTGGGAACCTCGAGGAACCGCAGCCATCTTGGAAAATGTGGACCATCCAGGAGAAATTCGCGTTTTACTCTAAATCTACGTTCTTTATTCAATAATCGTGTAAGGCAACATTCAAGCTTATAAAATTCTACATAAAATAGTTTTAGACATCTTTGCGAAAAAAAAATGATCTTGCTTTAAAAAATACTTGCTAAACTTGGAAGAATAAAAATTCCACTTTTAACTATACATTTGTACATAATCTACCCCAATATCAATATTTTACTTGACTGCAACTTAACCAGAAAGTAGGGTTATGGGTATAAGTACTGAGGATTCAGGACAGCCTGTAGCTTAGGATACTGGACGGATTTTTTAAATGACGTATTATTTAGCCCTAAACTTTTTTCTTCCGTTAATTTTAGTAACTTTGTATTGCATAGCACTTGTATACTAACTGTGGATCTACTGATGTCTGTTTTACTGTACTCCGCTCAATAGTTTAGGCGCTAGAAGAAAAAATATGATTTAATATTCGGAGTCCTCTCAAGGCGGCTGTATTGATTTTTCTTTAATAGAACAAGTAAAAGTAGATTGTGAATGGCAAGAGGAATCTAACGATATGTCATTTAAAAAAATCCGTCCAGTATCCTAATACCTAGCTACTGGGTGTACTGAAACATCAGTACTTACACCCATAACCCTTCTTTCTGGTTTATCGCAGTAGAGTAAAATGTTAATATTGGGGTAGACCACGTACAAATGTATAAATAGAATTCATATTCCTCCGAGTTTCCTTTTAAGAGAATGTCCCCTGGAAGTGTATAAGCGTTAAACTTAGATTCAGCAAGTATTCTCTATAACAAGATGTATTGTTCCGCAAAGATATCGAGGACTTTTTTGTGTAGAATTTAATAAGTTTTAATGTTGACTGTTACTTCCAGTAACTTCTGCTGTGTCCGCTGGTCCTTAATTCCGATGAGTATTCGATCTCGTAGCATCCTATCCTTCTCCTTGTAGTTGCAGTTTTCAGCAATTTTCCTGATGGCTGTGTAGAATGCATCGAAGGTTTCTCCGTCCTCTTGGTCCCGTTTGTTAAAATTGTAACTGTTAATCACCTGGTTTTGCTTTGGTTTGAAGTGGTCGTCGAACAATTCAATGATTTCGTCCAACTTCGTTTTCTCGTTAGTTTGCAGCACATTAAAATATAGTTCCTGCGCTTGCTGTCCGATGCAATTGAGAAGTATGGCAGCTTTTCTTGTTTCAGCTAGCCTTTCGAAGCCAGCGGCAATTAAAAATATGCGAAATGACTGTTTAAACCTCTGCCATTGCGGCCAACAGTTTCCTATGTCGTCTAGGTTTAAGCCCTGCGGCATTTTGTACTCGACCGCGCATGCCATGCTATCTACTTCGTTAGTTTCGTCATCAGACATTGTCGATTTTTCTTTTATTTTAACACAATTACCTTAATACTGAGATGTACCGGCCGGGGTCCGCAATGTGCCTTCTTAAGTTCTTATTTTAATCTCGTTAAATCTTCGTAATCGTTCTTCTCCGACTGCGCCATGTATTATTCTTGAATAAAACAACGTCTAGAGTCTTCAATGGTGGTGTATTTTATATAAATCCTTTACTTAAAAATATTAACATATTTTAGGAAAGGAGCGAGATGCAGTACGTGTAGCTGTCAATAGCGAAAAGTGTCGGGGTCAATGTCATAGCTGTCAGCGACTATTTTGTTAAGGCGGCGTCACACTCAATATATTAAGGTTGCTTTACACTCTGCTACAGATGGTACACATTTTCCAAGATGGCTCGGATTCCTCGAGGTCCCCAAATGTTAAATGGTTTGGGCATGAAAAGGGGCCGTTAATTTATATACATAATAAATTTCATGACTGTTACAGAGATTTCGAGGTTGGTCCTAATCCGATTATGCTACATTGTGCGTCCGCAGCAAATTCGGTTCTCCATACAAATGTAGTTTCGCTCTCATTTTAAATCGGCTAGCTAGATTGCTCTGAAACTTTGTACTTACAATAGGATATGGTATGTCTATGCCTATAATTAATTTAAAACATAAATGTGAAATAAGAGCCAATTAAGTTCAATATTAAGAATATGTGTCGTTGTTGACTCGCCGACAACGGAATTGAGATCTATATGGGTGCCATGTTCTGTGCTGTGTAGAAAATCCTGAAATTATAAAGGATTTGTCTCGGCTAGTTTTTACGTATAGCGTAGCCTATCACCGAAACGTCACAAACACCACGAAGGTTCGGCTTGTACGGGCCCTCGTTTTTCCTATATTCTTATACGCTGCGGAGACCTGGACTATCCGAAAGACAGAGGAGAAGACGATAGACGCCCTAGAAATATGGTGCTGGAGGAAAATGCTGGGGATATCCTGGACCGAGTTTCGGACTAATGTCTCCATCCTTAAAGAACTCCGTATCAAGCAGCGCCTTCCGACTCTCGTAAAGACCCGCATACTCAGTTTTTTCGGTCACGTCTCGAGGAGGAACAACGACTCCATAGGGCGTCTAGTGGTGCAGGGTAGAGCAAACGGAAAAAGACCGCGCAAAAGGCCACCTATGCGATGGACTGACCAAATCAAATCTGCCATGAAGAGTCCCCTGAACGCATTTGCCAGAATGGCCCCCAACCGCGAAAAATTGCGAGAAATCGTACGGCAAGCAACATCTGCGCCTGATATCAGCAGTTGACCACGACGCTCTGCAAAGAGTACAACGACAAAGAAGAAGAAGACGTATCATATTTGTCTAAAATTTGGTTTGTTGGTACACACACAAGGGATAGTCTCTAGCTAGGTACGGGGTGCCACACTCGTCAGCGCGACGGCGATATTTTTTACCTTTTACCTAAAAATCTCAAATTTGTGTACGGGCTCAGCTCCTGTTTCGTCTTAAGCCTAAATTTAACAGATTCTGACTCACAGGGGGCTTTGAGCATGCTGTTGCGTTCGTTTTCAAATTTTGAAAAAAAAAACTAGCCTAACAACACAATAAATGCTTGTTTTTCCGCATTCTTCACTATATCTCCCTGTCTCACTACTATCTGACCTTCTAACCCAGAGGGGAAAATATACCTTATTGGGGATACTCCATCTTCCTCATGAGAATATATTTTACTTTACTGAAAAGCAATCGGTACATGTTACAAGATGCACATTGTTAAGAGCCGGGGTTAGAACCCACGACCATTGGTTTTAAAATGAAGCTTTGTATATAATTTGTATTTTTATAATAAATCTGTTTTCTTGTTGACATTTTGTGGTATTGTATTGCTTTATGTTAATTGTCAAGATATTTTTTCATCCTGGACAATTGTCACATGCGTCACATGTACGTTTTTATGATAGATCTACATCGACGCAACTGCATGTCATTGTCAAAGAGCATTATAATCACTACGTTTTAAGAGACGGGATTTCCATACTAGCGAGTGGAATCAGTTTGTTTCGCAAATCATTACCAAAATGTACGACAAAGAACTGTCAAAGTACCATAGTACCAACATAAGCGATTTAAATAGTGTAGTACGCTACACGCTTACGATTCTTATCGAAATCGATAAAATGGGGAAGGTTGAAACATAGGCTCCTGTCTACAAATTTTGTACTCGAAATCAGGTTAGCATCGAGTCCACATTTAAGTTGTATGTTATATAGTGGATAGTTCTTAATTGGACTACTATCTAGTCGGGCTTAATGTGGACCCGAATTATTTTAATACAGTTTTTAAGTCGTGTTTTTTTATTTTATTAAATGCTTGATTTTCATAATTATGTGCACATACATGTTTGAATAAATGTAACTTTTCTATGGGAAGATGTATCAGGTCTTCGTTCCCAACAAATTTGGCCCACTGCCTGCATCTGAAAACATACAGCCTTGGAAAAACATGACTTTATCTACAGTTTATATTCCATGTGTTTGCTACTGAGATGATCAACTGATTATTTCGCGCTAATATGCATCTATAAATCATGTTTTTCGGCATCCTTAACTTTTTATGTAATCATGAGAACGGGTCTAGCCTTGTTGGCAGCGACCCTGCCTATGAAGCCGATGGTCCCAGGTTCAAATCCTGGAACGGGCATTTATTAGTGTGATGAGCATGAATATTTGTTCCTGAGACATGGGTATTTTCTATGTATTTATAAATACTTATAAATTAGGTCTATGTACATATATATATACATTATTGCACAAACTGACTTAGTACTAAAGTATGAATGGCATGTGTTGTGGGTATATATATATCGTTGTCTAAGTACCCACAACACATGCCATTCATACTTTAGTACTAAGTCAGTTTGTGTAATAATGTCCTATAATATTTCTTTATTTATCATAAAAACAGAGATTAATTTTCTTACATTTTAGGTTAATATATTAAATAATCACTAGATAAAAAAAATATGTTAACTAATGACCATTAATGCATAAGTAATAGATAATTTATGCATTATTAATCTTCGACGAATTAATTATGGTCATATTGCATGCTAGTTCTAAGGAAATTTCACATATTTAATTAAATTATTTACACTGATATACAAATAAAACTACAGTTATCGATAGTTATAGTACATCCCTAGTTCACAACGAAAAATAATGTAAAATATCTAATTTTCGATGTGTTTATAGCCTGCTGACCCAAAATAAGGTCAAAAGTATCTAAAGCAATACTTACCAGTCTTCATCCAAGGGAAATTTCGCCATAAAATCCCTTTGTTCGTGATTTTCTCGAGTGGCTCGCTTGCCACATATTTCACACTTAGTAAACCGTTTTCTCGCTGGCATTGTAACAAACTCGCTCTTTACTCTGATCACGGTTGACTATTTTCGATTTTTGCACTAAATAATAAAGAAATTACACGAAATACCCGAACAAAACATTGAAGCCTTCAAAACAAACAAAGCAATTAGGCTGACAGTAGACTTGATGTAAACTTGACAGAATAAATAGCACTGACGTTTTCTTTTTCTTCGTTGGCAATGATTTGCGAAACAAATTCCATACAAAACTTTTTTCTTCCTAGTTGCGTCAGCCTGATCGGAATTTGGCAGCTAACTCCATCTTGCGTCCAGTAGAAGAATCAAAATCGTACAGGTAAAACTACTCTCTGCCTTAGGATCCCCTTTTAAATGTCATAAATCCAAACATGGCAGCCATACCCATCGACAAAAAAGTCTACCGTTGATCTAATTTCATTTGACAGTTAACTAATACGTATTCGACACGCTTATATTTGACAACTAGAATCCTGACTAGAGCTGGGACTGCGTACCAAAAGTACGTCTCTGTTACTCGTACCAAAAGTACGTCTAAAATACCAGTTTTACGAGTATGACCCCCAATAGGCAGTTTACGTATTTGCCGTGCTTAGGCGTCTTACAAATAAGGATTATTTATACAAATATCGACTTATTATTTCCGTAAGGGTCGGAAATATGGTGACGTTTTGAGGGAAGGCTATGAATCTATTGTCATATTTTTGTTATATATTATTACATTATTTTTAGA
Organism: Cydia pomonella; assembly: GCF_033807575.1. Classification (NCBI taxonomy): domain Eukaryota; kingdom Metazoa; phylum Arthropoda; class Insecta; order Lepidoptera; family Tortricidae; genus Cydia; species Cydia pomonella. The sequence continues at coordinate 450,200 of NW_026907803.1, read as the reverse complement.
TACAACAGACACCCAGACGACCATCTGTTAACAAAATTTTATTTTACCTAAAGTAACGGTAAGAATGGAGGTACGAGGTGATAAAAGTTTCATATTTGTTTTATTTCAGAAATCAAAGTCCGTACTTTTAAATACTCGACAAGCTAAAAGTAGTCTATTACAAATAACCTGTTCCAAAAACTATTCCGGTACAACGCCCCGCCTCTAGTGTGGATATTGTTCACTGACAGGTGGTGATAATAGCAATTCGACAAGTCACAATATTTCTCACATCAAATGGAAATCAACACGAAACGTCACTTTTAGCATGTCGAATAAGGGCCCAGAGCGCATTGTGTAGTGCGGTGCATAGGTAGCATTACGAATATCATCTCTTAAATCGCATCGTTCTTATATGCAGTACAGAAATACTAACCTTATCTTGAGAACGACTAGGTTGCTTTTGTAATAATGTAAATTCGTGAGATAGGAGCTTGAGGCGGTAATCTGTGGCATTATTTTCTCATATGCGGCGTACGCACCGGTGGCCGGTAGAATGGCAAGCCCAGTTAAATAAAGTAACTGTAGGAAAGACCGTTACACATGCATTCACTTATTATAGTCCGTTTTAGAATACTTAATAATAATCTCACCTTAAAATCGTAAATCCCTATAAGTGAACGGCGATAAGCTTTAAACGGCCTTTTTAATTCCTAACAATATGTTCTTCTTTACGCAAAATTACTTATATTCGAGTTTGTTTGGATACAGTGTTTATTAGTGCTTATATTCAGTGAAAGTAAAAATCTAGGCGCCTGGTCTTGCGCCATTGCGCTGCAACCACCTTCTCACTCTACTTGGTAGATTGAAATTCTGCTCCAGTTAATCCCACTTCTCAATAGTGATCACATATCATTTGACCTAAATTGTCTGGGAAAGCCAGAGAAAGGCGATAACCGTAATTGATACAAATACGTATAGCACTCTTTTAAAATAATGCGAGAATATTATACGCCGAAGTCTGTTTCCAGTATCGTTATCTTTACGGGTATAATTGTGGAACGAAGTGAATGACCAGCGTACATTATTGACAATGCTATTTAACACTTTTGTTTTAAATGTAAATCACTCTTGTGTATTTTTTACAGGAGAAACAATTAGAATTAGGCGATAGATTAGACTTATCAAGCTACCTGCTAGAACCAGTGCAAAGGATACCCAGGTACAAGTTGTTCATCGATGACCTCGTGAAGACGTATACTAATTACGAGAACGAAAGAAGCGAGTCGGATTCGAATATCTCGAAGCTGAGCGTGGACAGCGACGAGACGGGCGGAAGCAACGGTGAATCGGAGGGCGAGGAGTCGCCACTCGAGAGCCTGAAGCTGACGAAGGCCATGATCGAGTGCGTGCTTACCGCCGTCGACGGCATCATGGCGCTGGAGAACATCAGGGATTGTCCGGTGAGTCACCTCCTCACGCCTCCTTAATATACCGATCCTATCATGTTTGGGTACAAACTCTTCATAGAAATCGCGTACGAATATTAACATACTTTTTGTAAGTAAATGTCAATTCCTGGGATTAGGTCACCAAGCGGAGCCCAAGCTCGTATATCTATAGCAAAATGCTGAAATAACGTTAGAAAGATAACACGTACTTAAATCTAGAAATAAATATTAAGTAGTATAAATTGTCATTGGCGGAAAATCCATTCTTTAGGACTTTGTATTTTTATGAATGGACAATTCCAAACCTGAAATTTCGCAAGAATTGCAAATTAAAAGAAGTACTTTTAGCATTTTGTAACTTTGCTCTGACTTGTTATATAATCGTTTAAGCAAAAAATACTGTCGTTAAATATCAGACGGAAAAGTTGTTACGCTAGAAAGCGGCCTTTTTAAACGCAAAGTAAACAATCCCAACTTCACAAGACTCGATAGGCATCTTAACATGTTGATTACTTTATCGTATAATCCTCTGAGCCATATATTTACTTTTACTTAGCGCCGTTCTCACAGAGTTCCACTTAGTTTCTATTAGCTTAATTAGCAGCTGAAATTATGTCGAAGGAATTTTAATGGAAGGGGACAATTTAGGCCGTACAGATATTCAAAACGTTATTACTAGGCGCTGTTACATATTGTAGGTATTGATACTTTCTTTTAAGAATCATTTTATGTATAAGTAGCATGTCTAGTTATTTAAATACTATTAGCATATAAAAAAACGACTTGCATCTTGGAGCACATGCCGCTTACCTGGAAAGCTTAAGTAAACTATACCTGCCTGAGAAAACTGTAATGTAGGCATGCGTCGTCTCGCTAAAGACAGCGAACACAAACACTGGAATGGCCAAGTATCAGCTCTTATATCAGTTCTTATATTGTTAAAAGGTGAAATTTGTATCTAATTGGTATAATGCTATGGCTCAGCGGAACACTTCATTGCCTTTGTAACGGTAGTTTAAATAGTCCAGCGGTTCCCAAGTCAGTGACAATGTTTTTTGGGTTACGTAACTTTGTGAAGAATAATATCTTTTATTGGTGCTCAAACTTGTAGCATTATTAGTTATTCGGTTTTCCCTGTGACAGTACTTTTTGGTAAACAGTCGTTACGGTAGTAATAAGTCTTTATAAACAAATAAATCAGCTGTGTAAACATTACGTAAACCTGTATTCGAAAGTGCGACTTGCACGACTTAGTTCGTAATCAAATATATAAAATGTGTTTGAGATATATCGTTTTTGAGAGTATGGTTATTCTCACAATCCTACTTTCAACAACGATATATCTTGTTTATATATGTTTTAATTTTACTTTTAAAATAGGTTTAAGAAAAAAATTGATTCATTTTCAGTAGGGCTAGCACGGGAGGGATGCGACAGTATCTCAACCACTAGTTAGACTAGAGTCAGATCAACATAACTCTGCACACAACATAACAGCGATTTTTATAGCATAGACGTGCAAGTGTTATAACAAACGTCAAACTTCTATGAAATTATTTTCAATAATACTTGCATGTCTGTGCTATAAAAATCACTGCAGAGTTATCTTGATCTTCTTCTTCTCGTCTTTTTCTTTTTTTCAATAAATAGTTAAATAATAAAAAGATATTGGCAAAAACCAAGTATATTTTATATTAAATGACCCTGAGTCCCTGACTTCTGAGCTAGGCAAAAACCTGTGTTACAGAAGTCATTGTATTGATGAGAGAGTGGGAGGGGTAGTATATCTCGCGGGCGAGATACTTTCGCGCCCCGCTTATACTAGCCCGACTGGGCCATGTTTATTGATAGGATATCATAAAGACAGCTGGATAGAAGGCTTATTTATTACTGACTTAAAAAATTTAAAAGGACGTTCTCAATTCGGTTTTTTTTACAAAATTAACGTTTGTTACCTCAGAACTCCGCAACTTTTTGACCAGTTTCGAAAATTAATTTTTGGTTTGGATTGTCCCATTTTTGTTGAAATAAAGTGGAACTGCTGATGATGATGACCAGACCGAAACTCTTCAACGACGCATATTTCACGTTTGGCGATTTGTCCTCTTCATTATGATTATTAAGAAATTTGGGGTTTTAAGCAACATTTTTGTTAAAGTCGAGTTCTGATGTTGGATTACTCGAGCAATTGAGGGAACTCCCCAACTTTCATAAGCGTACCTAAAGCATTTATTTAAATCTAAGAATCAATGATTTGGTGAAATAGAACTCCTCCATGACAAGTTTGTACGTCTTGGGGCTAACTGTTATGAGATGCACTATGGGTGTAAATAATTTAAATGGCAATTGAAACTGTTTTGTGACGCCGGTTTTTTTCTATCCTATCTTATCACTTACTCAAGACAATCGAATACCTTTAAAACATTCCTGCTGCCGTTATTTTCAGCTTGATGCATGTTCTAACATAAGACGTATTCTATGTTGCAGCCTCAGATAAACCTCATGAATCAGGGCCGGTTGCTGCGGCAGCAGGAGTTCTACGCTATGGACAGCGCGCGTCGCCGGCGACAGCTCATGCGGATATTTCTCTTCGACAAACTAGTGCTGCTCACTCTAGTCTATCGCAAGGTTAGTATTTAACTCAACTCGGTATGTTTTATATATGTATATTTTATTTTGCTACCTACCGATTTACCACACCGGCACAATTTGTATTGAATCTACTCGTATAACTGAAGCGTGAAAACCGATTTAGGTATATCGTTTTTTTTTCGATAAAAACTATACAGGAAAACTCACATTCTGCCGTATAGTGGTATAATTTGGACCACTTGCACTAACTGCGATTGACGATGACTGATAAAGGCAATAAGGTAGGTTATGTTCATATGAAATTTCCCATACAAAAAAAAAAATTCGAACGTTTTAACGCTGACAAGCGGTTTGATGTAACCGACCCATATGTAATTCAATAAAATGTAACGAACCAAAATCACTTACGGAGTTCGGGATATTCCGTTGTTTGACTACCAACAACAATATTTGGTCGGGTGACCTAGATATCTCATGAAGGCTCCTCGTCAGTAAACAGCATGTGAAATTTGCCTCGTTGGATGTGTAGTTTCCTATGAAATGTGGGTAACTCGACTAGGTACTTAGCTATTTCCAAACTGTCGTGGTAATACATTGTACGTCTTAAAAGACGGAATCGGAACTGAAAGTTTTATCTATCATTGACCATATTAATTTTTTTGAATAAATTCATTATGTGAACGATTTACCCACTTACTAAATTTATTTATGTCTTTATTATAAGAATACAATTAAAGTAATCTAATGTCTCGGTTCAAGTTCATTTTACTTTAAAAGACCCTGCACCTACTTAATATTTCTGGTTTTGCCCATTGACATTGATTGACCTTATACCATGAATTGTGAAATAAAGATTAAATAAATAAATAAAGCACCTATATTTTGTTTGACGCAAACTAACCAGTAATTCTGATACGATTTCGAATTCTTACGTAGAAAAGTATCGCGGAATATTACCTGCAGGCACTCTTAAGTGACGACAAGGCTTCAGACCGGTTCCTATCTCGTCCACATGCGTCTTTCAACTACGTTCACCTCACTAATAATAAAAAAGCAATATTTTAATCCGTACTATTGACATTGGGTAGCGCCTGCGGCGCTTGAGAAATAATATATACACAATTTAAGATTTCCGAAAATATTCACTTTTACAAGAAATGTTTGTTGAAGACCCTTATTCATTTTGAAAGACCTATCCAACGACATCCTACACCATAGGGTTGAAAGCGAAAAAAATGTGATCCTCACTTTACGTATCGGGGAGGTACATATACTACTTTCTTTTTAGATTTTATTTTACTGTTTATGGGATAGTTTGACTTATATATCCATATCAACTCGTAGCTTTCTGGCACTAACGATCACGAAGTAAAGCCTAGGACAGACAGACATACTCGTAGCGAAACTTTAGAAATTTTATAACTTCAAAAGTAGTGCTAACTTATTCCTCCAAAATTAAATCTGAGGAACTATGCACTGAATTATAGTGTCGTTTACATATTATAGTCCCGCAATATAGATATAGGAATTTCGGAAGAAAAATTCAATTACCACTACTTTTGAGGTTAGAAAAATTCTAATCATAAAAAAAAAACGGACTTGGGGAGACGGGGTATGGTTGTCTCAGGGGTTGGCTGTGACAGCTGCCAAAATAAACAACTGACGGAACGAATAAGTTCATCGACCGGTGTCGAAAGATCGCAAAAGGCCTCCTTATTTACGTAATGATTGAGTCGACGAATCTTTAGTGTACGTTTAGTGGTTTATTATGCCCGCTGTGACGACCAACCTCTGAGACAACCATACCCGGCCTCCCTATAGTTGACTACAGGGGAACCCTAAAATGGTTGGCAAAAAACCTACACAGAACGAGATAATATGTTATCCAAACTCAATAACCTAATGCATGCCAACTTTACTTAGTTATAGAATCTTATTATACTCGCATTGCAACGTACCTACTAGTGTTTATTTTGGTGCTAGGGTATTAGGACTTAGGACTTGCGTGAATAATAATTACTAATCACGTAGCTACCAATACTATTATAAAGTCGTTTTCTGTCGTAAGGATGACTCACTAACTATGAATCACAATGTTTATCAATGTATTTTATAAAAATAAGAACTTACAATAATTTATTTGTACATGTCGGGTGGTAGTGATAGCATTATCACAATACACAAAGGTTAATTTTATTCTACAAAATATATTCAAATAGCCTTGTAGATCAAATAAACAGACAAAGTCAACTATATACGCTAGACTACATTAGGTATCTAAGTATGTATCTAATCTATTTCACTAAATCGTAATATCTACAGGTTGATTTTGTTCTGTCTGACCATACCTTGAGGGGTAAATACATATGTGGGTCATACTGAACAACTTTTAGCAAGAGGCCAACCCAGCAATCGTAAAAAGAATAATCAGCTGTTCTATAGAAAACATTGACATACGATTCACCGAAATGTATGAGATGGCAGATTTTTTTTGCAATTTCGGGTCTGATCCCATAGTAAAAGTTGGTGTATGACCTATGTACATATCTACCCCTCAGTGTATGCTCAGACATAATAAAATCACCTGTGAAACAAGTAAAAGTATATTATCTCATATATATAAATACATACTTACGACCCATGACTCAGGAACAAATATAATTCATCACACAAATAAATGCCCTTATTGGGATTCGAACCCGGGACCCTCGGCTTCATAGGCAGGGTCACTACCCAGTCCATAGGGTTAGACCGGTCGTTAAATACAAAGAATTATAATACGAGTAACTAACTTTTAATTTTATTTTACTTCGAAAATAAAAGCCGAACATATTGGAAACCAGCCGTCTTGCATACTTCATAACATAGTGCTCGCTGCAGTTCCGATCCCTACTTAGTGGCGGGCGGACTAAGGCTTGTATGAGCAACTTCTGCTTAAATTGGCAGCGTTATGAAATATTGAGCAGTTATGACAATAGATGACGTAAAGACGCCGGCCGCCCGGCGCTGTGGCGACGGCACTGATATGCGCGACCACCACATATGCAGACCTATATGTGCCTACTAATACATGCACTAGTAACGTTACCTTAAATATATAAACAATATCTTTTTTAATAGCCTTCTGTAGGTATTCATGTGGTTTGCCGGGTGGATGTGCAACTTGGACGACCCTGAAGGAGCTCTTGAGCGTTGGCTCATAAGTCATAACTATCACCAATCTGATTTATTACATATTTTTCTTTATTAACGAAGGTAGTAATTGTGTTGATGCTGCGTTATACACAAATTCTTTAATTTTTATTCAACACAATTTTAATCATAAAAGTTTGTTGCTATTTGTATCTGTGCGATTGATAAATACAAATATAAATATTACAGGACATTATTATAGCAATTGACTAAGCCCCACAGTAAGCTCAAGAAGGCTTGTGTTGTGGGTACTCAGACAACTATATATAAAATATATAAATACAATACATAGAAAACATCCAAGACTCAGGAACAAATATCTGTGCTCATCACACAAATAAATGCCCTTACCTGGCACTGATGATCATGATGGGCGGGACTGATGTATGTTCAATTGCTTTTATGCCATAAACTTACTTACATTCTTGGTAGTGCGCTATGTACGTACTATGTACCTATAAACAACGCTACCTAAACATGTAGGTTAGTATATAAATTAAACAGGTATATATGCCTATTCGAACGTACACTGATATCCGAATGGCATTATTAGATGTCCTTCATATCGTGCATTTCGCTCGTACGTGTCCTTACATGTATTAGCGCAAGAGAGACGCACAATAACTAAATGACATCATTTAGATATCATTCTCATGTCAGTGTACGTTCGAATTAGCCTGATTGTCTTAAATATAGCTGTATCTTAAGGATTACAACATTTATACAATCGATTTAGATATAGGTATGAGTCATAAAACTATTAACCTAAGTATACCAACGATTTCTAATATTATTATTATGTTTATTCCTATGCTACGGTTTACTCCAAGTTTGTATAATGTTCATTTAAGTACTATTAAACTGCATTCATTGAAGTAATGTTTGTTGCATTACCGAGTGACTAAGTACGCCAAGTACCTACTTAATGCAGGTTGATAAAGCTAAGTCAACAATTAATGAATGAAACAATGGCACATTACAATACTGGAATGAAAAAGAATTTTCGTGTTTAATGTCAGCCCTTGGTCGTTAATGGCCGAGTAACCTTGTCGGGAGCGACTAATATATCACGCATCGGTGGATTCGGTGGTTACGAATGTTTGGCGATAGAGCACACGAGTATCGTGTGTTATCGACGCTTTTACGTATTTGACCGAACCACATGTAGTTTATTATACTGACCAATGTTAGTCCGGTGCGTACCATTGACACAGATGAGTCCATTAATTCAGAGAACTATTTTCAAACGAGAAAATAACGTTTTGTAAGTAATTAAATAGAATTTGTACATATTATTACACGCATAGTGATGCCAAACCAATTACATAAATATTAATATTTATTAGGTATGTATGAACAGACTCATTGATACTAACTATGCATAGGAGCGGAAGAACTATTAACATTCCTGTGTTAATGTAATGAAATTTTTATTTTGAATAATAATCATTGCATTTTTCAAACGGTCATGTCCTACAATCATGCCTAATATAAATATAATATATACTATTATACTTCGAATGCTTCTGCTTCTTTTTATACTTACCTGTGAATATTGGTTAAAATATAAATAATACTACATTCAAAATTTCGTAATCTAGTCAGTTAAAAAAAGTTAGAACCTATCTAAGTAGCACGGTGGATACTTTGAACACCATACTCAAATTGGAGCACCTGTTTGGTAATTTTTATGCCACTGAGAAACTCACATAATACTTATAACACAATTTTTTGCATTTTTTGTGTTTTACGAAACGATGTGTTTTGTCCTAATTGGTGGATATATTTTTACAGCAACCGACAGTGGAGTTCTTCTTCTACAAAGACCACATTCCTGTGGACGATCTCGGCATCACCGCGAAAGAAATAGACCAGTATAAATTTACTATTTGGTACAAGAAACGGAATATGAAGTCTTACAAGCTGGAGACCAGGGACCCGGCCGTGCGAAGCGCCTGGGTCGAGGAGATCACGTCGCTTCTGTGGGAACAGGCTATGCAAAAGAAAGGTGAGATCGCATCATTAAATAATAATGAAATAATTCATCTATATTATTATTTATTTAAGAACGTCTTATGACATGATCGCTCAGCAAATTCGTACGTTTTGAATTTACGTATTGTTGTTCTGTAAAAGCAAAAGTACTTAGATGATGACTAAGACACTCATGTGCTGCAGTAACTCTTTATACCAACCAAGATAAAAGTGATTTATCAAGATCTAATTTCCAATACCGTCCTATTTTCTAATTATATTACCATGGCTGTTGAAATTTTATCACATGGATTAATTTTATCTTATCATTTTAATTTAATATTTGGGAATTTTCACTTACAAACAATGCGAATAACATATTGATAATATTAAATAAAAGGAGACTACCATATTCATCGAAAAACAGTAGCAAGGTTACTTGTCTATAAATATTTTGTACTCTTCTGCGCGTTTCAAGGAAATTCTCGATGACTCTCGTCAAGAATTAATATTAAGAATAAGCACTTCAGATCATACAAGGTACGATAAAATTTGATGTACCGCTAGTACATGCATTATAAAGGATATACCTAGCGCGATAAACAGTAGGATGAATAGAAGGCATTATGCAGTACAATGGCGTGTCACACATACTCGTACTCTACATATCTAGCTCGGCGGCATCACGTCCGATAGTTATGCCACTCGAATCAAATTGTGAAGATGATTGTACGGAATACTTGTCGACAGGACTGTACCTCGTTAAACACTGCAGTGAATAGATACGAGTTCCGCGCGTGTGCTGGAATTATGTGTTGTCTTTGACTACCTACACGGAAAGTTCAACCAGATAGCTATAATACCTTTATCTAGTTCGCAAAACTTTGTCGGTACTGTGGGTTATAATTTGAGCTTGAAATCCGGAACAGTTAAATGAAATAAAAAATACTGTCGGTAGTAATTTTGTTAAATGTATTGTACAAATGATAGTTCCTCGTAATTAACATGACGTTTTAATGAAAACTCGCATATGAATGAAATGAATGAAAATGAATGAAAATCATTTATTTCGAGCTAAAAACTCATATAGTGTTAGTACATACAACAATTATTATTTATCTACCTATATATCTAAGTTAGTACAATATAAACAAAACAATAAATACCTAAAACTACTTATAAGCATAAGTAAGTAACGGACATTTAAATTTCAAACCAAATTTGTAATATTGCTCGTAATCACAATAAAAACTTTCAATAGAATTCGAGTCGACGGGAGTTAAGTACTTACTAACTCAATGAAATCACAGTTACCTAGTCACTACTTGTATAGGTATTCTGTACGCGCATGTATCCATTTATTCACCTAACTTAGAAGGAATTGTTGTGAACCTCATCAAGAACTGCTTTCGAGATTAAGCCAAAGTAATTACTCATAAAAGGGACTTGTTGAGTCCATCTGGCACGCAAGCCGGGAACTAATTCCCGCATAGTTAATACGGACAAACTTTTTAATTGGTCGTCATCTGCTCCCGTGTTTGTACGTGACGGAAGAGTGCGAGCTTCTTTATCTTAAATGACGCACTCAGAGGTCGACGACTGCATTTTTTATTGGGCGGGCTGCATGTGCACTTCTCGCCTGAGAACGGCGGGAACTCGGCCCTCGTTTGCGTCCTTTTTGTTTTTTAAACAACCCATATGCATATAAGAAAGCTTTGTTAGCAACACGTTTTTTCCTTGGTATAAATATTTAAACAGATAGGACACTGAGTATACCACAGTATAGTGTGTTCTATGACGAATTTGAAGCATAGAAACGGACAATAACTTGTTATTATTTTTATGATGTAAACCAGAGCAAGCATGAGTTTAGTCGTTGTACCTATATCTGTTCGCATGTACGAAGCGTTATCGTCCCCTGATAGGATGAACACGAGAGCGCGGCAGAGGTGCTATCGCTTGAACTCTGACTGTTACAATGCCTATTTTTCGCGGAGATTGCTCTGATAAACGCAAAGTGGTGTTTAAATCTTTCTGGTAACGCGTTTCTTTGTTACCTCATTGCTGTTTAGTGACACAAAGCCTGTTTTCTCAAATACATATTACAATAGGCTTTGTCTAATGTGAAATTCCTATTGAAACTTCATTATTATTATTATTTTTATACTACGTCAGTAGCAAACAAGCATACGGCCGGCCTGATGGTAAGCAGTCTCCGATAGGTCTAAAGTTTCCCAGTCATCGTGTTACGGACGTTTTAGACTTAAAAAACATTTTAATGTGAAAATCTTACGTTTCGGTTTTTTCACAATATCTTTAGTTATTTTTCTAATAACATCAAGGTATAGAGGTGATCTTGGGTTTTGGGAATTATGTTAATGAATTTCCATTAATCTACAGTGTATCATACCTACTTGCTCCTATATTAGTGTAGTCGAAGTCAATTTACTAATCACTGTCAATAATTGATAACAATCGGCATAATTAAAATTTTGTTACATGACATGAGTCATGTTGTCGGAATTAATAGTGCCACTTTCATTAGTGTTTCTTTTGTTTAATCGCAATGTCGTTTGTTTTACATGCTAATTCTTCTTTCTACGGCATAATTTAGTGAGTACGCTGCAGTGTTTCAGACTTGTGTCCGTCACTGTAATGTCAGTTTATCAACAATAGGTTCCTGTATAAACTGCGGGCGGAATCTTTTGCACCAACCTATCCACATACATGCAGGATTAATATTCATGACTAGCGTGTTGCTTGGGTCGACAGGAGCTGGCAACTTTTATTTAGAATCCGCTCGTGCAAACACCGAATATTTTTATCCATATAGCCTTGTTCATTTCACTAGGCGTATTGGCATAACCCATAGAAACACGTTTACCGAAAATTCTCAACAATTTCGGATACAAGAGGATTTTTACTGGAAAACTGTAATTTTTTCTTTATGACTTAAATATATCCTAAGAAATTTATAATAATTAAAAGGCCAATACAATTGCTATATGGCTACGTATATAATGACATGATAAAACTCAGCGATATGACTGCTCAATCCACACTTTTAATGAGATATTAGATGACATTTTGTAATGTCCCGATTGGTCTGTGGTTTGGACAGTAACTAGTAACTAGTATTTCAGTTATTATCGTTTATAGATTGATTGTATCTAAGTATTTGAATGTAAATTGTAGGTTGCTACTTCTTGCCATTACGCGTAAAATTACTATTTTGAGACAAAATATCAACACGATACTCTCATAAGTTTAAAATAAAATAAAATGGATAGTTGCGAAAGTTATTTGTTTGAATATCATAAACTAATCACAGATTAACAGGTGTACGCAATGTTGGATGGCTTCGTGGAAGCTATTGTCGTTATCATGTTATCAATACGTTATCAGGGCTCGACGGTAGGTGCGGACTGCGATAGACTCGATACTACACTTCACTTGACTAACTGTAAATACAAACTAAAAACACATTATCTTCACAATCAAGTCAACATGTATAAAAACCAAGGCAAGGTCAACGCGGCCAAATCCGGCTTCGGGAAATTCCGTACCGGACCGTTATTTTTCATCCGAAGGAAATAGAGCCTTTTATTTGAGAAACTTTGTCGATGAAGTTAACAATCGTGTACTATTGTTTGAAAAAAAGCGCTTGTGTACGGATTTTCCCGCTGATGGATTTGGCCGCACTAACCCTACTTAATAGGGGACGCAATGCAAATTTTTACACGTTTCAATTCAGGGCAAATGCCGTGAAAAAAATCATTTGAAAACTAGTCTATATTTGGGAGGGCAAACTTCATAAAGTTAAAGTGTGCTCTATAGAAAACAATCACGACGAAATGTCCAATTTTCAATTATATATTGTATATCGTTTCTGATTTAAGATCACACAAAAAAAAACTATATCTTTCAATCACCTTTTGGTGAAGTTAGGTTTAAGCACCTAATTGATAGACACATAGGCACTGTCAAAAGATCATAACTATCAGCATGTCATGTAATAATAAAATGGGCAAAAATGTATTACGAAATTTAACAACTTAGATACAACTACTAATAAGCGTTTAAGCGTCTACATGAAAAAAAAAAACATACATAAATAAAACTATAATAGTATGATGATCAAGTCACTTAATTCTGAACATTTTGTTCACAGAACTACTTCTTCAGCAACGCAATAAAAGGATTTCAATGGTGTCTATGAACAGTCAGGAGTCAAACGAAGACGACAGAAATGACGACAAATGTAAGTTATCTAAGAATTATTAAGTATAAATGCTACATGCTATAGCGATAATATACTTAAAGCTTTTGAGTTTGATATGAGTAGATCGAGTCATTCACGACGACGCGTGCCTAGACTCGTATTGGCATGTTATTAAAGGTTAGATTTGACAAATCTGCGTGTCATCGTGGATGGCACGAACTATACGCGTTTCATTTCATCATCCAAATCTAGTCATCTAATTAGGGCTACACAGGCCAATTCAAACGTATACTGACATCAGAATGAAATTTGAATCATGTCATCAACTAAATAGTTATCGTGCGTCTCGCCCGCGCCAATACATGTACGCACAAGTACGAGCGAAATGTACAATAACTAAATAACATGATTCAAATATCATTCAGATGTCACTTTACGTTCGAATTGGCCTGAAGATCTCGAGTATATATTGGTAAAGTAAATAATATATAGCGTATTAATTAAAATGTCCCAAGCGTCATGTTTATTTTTTTATGGCATATTATGAAAAATTAAGTGCTCATTCGTAAGTAAATTCTCTCTTTAAAAAAAGTACGAGTGTTAAGTATCGACTTTATGCATATTTCCCAATACCTATATGAATATTGGCTTTCGATTTATAGCTTCGATGAAATATTATATTGTTCTAATTGAACTATTTTTTGAAATGAGTTAATAATTCTTTTTTTTTTAAACATAGTATGATCTTTCCTCCAGGTCTAATAGATGGTTTCGTATACGTGAAGTTGCATCGATGAGTTGCTTTGTAGGTCAGTAATTTTTTAGGCACGCTTCCAATTATTTTCCAAAACTACTTTGGCTTTCGTTTTCCATGAATAAGCTTCCTTTCATGGAATAATTTAATGGGTTGTGTTGGTTGTTTGTATTTGTTTCTTGTCAAATTTTCTTTATTTTCTTAACGTCAATATCTGGTAAATTGTAGCCCACGGTACCCACCCGCATTCGTATGCACTTGTGATATCTGTATCTATATTATTATATATAATAAATAAAATCTGGAACCTGCTTTGTAATAGACTAAAACCATGTACTCGTAGTCACAATGTTCACAATCATGAAGTCCCAATGTTTATGAGTTTATGACTAGTTAAATGTATTGATCGTTGACGAATTCTGATTATGTTTTGTTTTACATTCTTCTGTTAATAACTGTAATTTCAGCGACCAGCTAGCAAATTAATAAATCTTTTCTCCAATATGCTCGGACATGTTCACCTTATTGTAGGAAAAATAGTACGGGAAGGTCTTCGTTATGGTCAAACTCAAATTAAAAAAAATCAAATCATTATTGTTGTGTTTTAGCGGACGGGAAGTTATTACTATTGATTTTTACTTTCTTTAAATATGAATCCACTAAGAAAAACGCAAACAGCCAATTATTATATCCGCAGGCTGCGTCCACACGACCCGGTCAGCATCATTTCAAGTTCTGGGATAGAGTCGTGTAAGACCGTTGTGTATGACCATGCGAATACTGCTTAATAAAATCAAAGACTAAGTATACCTATAACTTTTATATATTTTTAACTTTAACTTTAAAAATAATAATTAAAGAGGGAAATTGTTTTTGATGTGAAGGCTCAATTTGAGTGCTGGTTGATGCTTACATTATTATTATTAATTTATTATTTAACCTGATTTCCTCGCATGTTTAGAGAAAAGCACTATATATGCCTCGGCAGGAACGGAAATTCGTGGATTCAAACTAAAAGAAAAAGCAAATGTTGTTTCTTACAGAGACTTAAGTACTTGACCGAGAGCGCGAAAAATAGCATTTACGCCAACGACAAGAGCCAGGTTTTAAAATTATTATAGACACAAATATCAAATACGTTTAGTTTAGATTAAAACTCGGTATCTTGCCAATCATTTGTCCCCACCGGCCACATATGGAAATGGATCCTTCTCATTTGTGCCCGACGGGAACAGATGGGAATACACCATATTTTTCAATAAAGTACCTATCTACTTTGCAGATACTATAGGTAAATGGAATGAACTGTCACATGTTAGATGATGATCTTGATAAATAGTATAATGTTCTTTCTATTGAAATATTCATATAACATATATTAAAAGTAAATAATAATAATTCAGTCTATATACGCCCCACTGCTGGCCACTGGCCTCCTCTCATACTTACTCGAAAAGTCGTAATATTTATTTGTTTTGCAAGGGGGCAAAGTTGTTGTTTAACATCTCGTGCTAATATTGATACCCCCAGGTAAGCGAAAAAAATCCAAAATTGTTGATTCCAAAATGTGGTATCTTGAGCGTTGTGAGAGTTTCAAGGGTTAAACAAACTTTGCTCCCGAAACACAAAAACGCGAGGAAAATATTAACTGTAAAATATTACGAATCATATTTTAATGAACGTTACTCGTATTATTGTTATTAAATATTTATCATTCAAAATCACCACTTAAGGTGCCGTAGGTTCAAAGAGCGGAGTCTTTGAAAATTCGTACCGCTTTTTAAATCTCAATACGGTTGCCAAAAATTGAATTAGCAATTTTGAGGATTTTTCATCGATCCGTATTCTGTTTTTTTACTTTCGCTCGATAGAAAAAAATCACCAACATAGGTCTAAAACAAAAAAAATGTAATTTCTCTGTAGTGTTGATTGTTTTGCTAGCTGGTTTATCCTTGATATTGTTAGCGACACATATTTATGTAGGCACCCTTTTTTCCATTAGCTTCTCGTTAATTGTTTTTGTATCTGAAATTAATCTATTAGGTCATTTTGACGCTATTTTTTTCTATTTCAGACAATTCACTTCGCGGCGTGCCAGGTGAAGTTCGTCGATCAAGTGATAAAAAAGTCCGAAGAACTACTTGGTACTGTGAATGAAAATTCCTATATTTTATTGAAACTGGGGTTCTGTTCTGTTTAACGCTGACATCCTTTCAAAGGGGAAAGTATTTATGAACTTCGTTTATTGTTTAAGAAGTATGACGTAAGTAGGTGGAATAATAAGTACTTATGTCACGGTGTACATGTATATGTTTTAGGCAGAGGAAGAAGAGAAAACGGTAAAGTTTATTATATTCAGGTACCTACCTAGTAAACGGTAAGTCCTGAGTTATGGATTTAAACAAGTTTATATATTATATACAATATGCTTTATGAAGCGAAGCCTTCAACCCGTTCGTAGCTGAACGTAATAATAACTTCTTACAGACCGACCGAATTTGAACATGGATGGTTTTTGTGCAATGAATTTTGTTATTACTTAATATATAGCGGTAGTCAATTAAATGTGAAAAAGGGTACAAGTCTCTGGCAGTTTAGGTGTATAAGGGCATGAGTGTTACGTGGAACTTACACCCCTTTACACCTGCGCTGCCAGAGACTTGTACCCTTTTTCACTAGGGCCACAGTATTGAATGTAATTCATGCACTGAGTATCAAAAACGTGACATAAGTAAGTTTTATAATAAAATGTAACCAAAGTGTGGTAGCAAACATTTAATGATATTTCCACAGAATGTGATAATTGTTTTTGCATTACGAATAATGTTAATATTATTATACTTTACGTTTTAGTTGCAGTCATTATTATATAGAACATATATTGTTATACAATGTTGTTTAATGAAAGCTACTTGTAAGATATTTTATTGATGTAAAACAGACGATAGCTCACTGCTATAACTATGTAAAATAATTTAGAAATCATTTAATAAATCATATAATAACTATTTATTATTTGCTTAATACAAAATTGCAACTAATTGATTTAGAACCAGGCCGAATCAGTAAAGAATGAAAAGCATTTCTTTTAAGAAGCTAATACTTCTATTAACAGGTTATCTGTGTTGTCCGCACTATTTAACCATTTTAAACAAATATAACGAATAAGTGGAGAACCTACAACTACAAAAGGCTTCTACCTAACCGTAACCATCGTTGCTAGCATCAGTAAGTCACCAATTTCATGCAACTTTATGAGCAAGTAGCAATCCAAATACACACACACTCACTTACACAAATATATACAGAATATTTGTGATAATTTTAATTCAAATAAAAGCATTGAATCGAAATAGAATCACTTGAGGTTGCGTGCTGAAGTTGGCGAAATAGCTTTGGCGCAGACAATCCAAAAACTTGCGGCCTCGACAGCCAAACGATGATGCCTCGGTGCATTTGCCATTTGTATCTGCGAGTTCAGCCGGCGCTCTACCTGTCGATAGCACTCCAACACGAGGTTCTTTATCCTTATTTCAAGCTCCACAATATCACGGCCACGTCTTTGTACTTTTAAATTGTTCTTAATAGCAGGAAAGCGCCTGTAAGTATTTTCATTGCAAGACGTTTATATAGGTACTTCTTGTTAATTGATAAAAGTAGGAGCAATTGCAATCCATTTTTCGCTCGGAAGAAGGTATAGAAGGTAAGCTCAACGAGGGGGGGGTCGGCAACGCGCATGTAACTCCTCTGGAGTTGCAGGCGTACATAGGCTACGTAGACTGCTTACCATCAGGCGGGCCGTATGCTTGTTTGCCACCGACGTTGTATAAAAAAAAATGTATCGAAGAAAGCAGCATGCCAAATAAAATCGACCTGGATATTTTTTCTTTTTGTTTAACGCTGATGTTCTCCAAAAAATCCATGATCATAAAATTTACGGACTTTCCGTACAGGCCGTGGAACGGTATAATGAAATACTTTATTTGAAACCCCGCAATGCGAAAAATTATAGGTAAGGCTACGAAGTGGGGCGCAATATTCTGAAAATACCTGAAGGCTAAATTTTATAGCCGCGCGCTGTTTTCGAACAATTGCATTAATAGTGTATCACCGGGGCGCGCATCTTTACAGCCGCCGTGCCGGATACGACTCGCTCAAAACACGATTAATTTTTTAATATTTTAACCCCGGGAAATCACATTCGTACGCTGTTTGGAATGGAACTGTAGAAGCATAATTAAAGGAGGGTTTATAGTTCCGAAATGCGCTCATAAACACGATTGGAGATTTCCTTTTTCTATCTAAATACCTTTATATATGTATTATATACATTTATGTGTGTACCTTTAATCAATTTATTGGTTGATGGATCTTTTACGAGTTATAAGACTGCAGTACGGATGGTTTGAAGCCCTCATCGTGTATCCTTGAATCTATATTATTAGTCATCCATCAATTTATATCTTGAACCTTTACATATTGGCATTTGAAAAATCGCTGCGTTGCGTTTTATTAGGTATATTTTTATATGTTCCTTTATATTTCCTTCACCTAAACAAATAATATAAGAATTGACTTGAAATAGTAATATTTCAGAACGCAATGACTATTGGCGTTCCTAGTAGCAATTGTAAACTTTTCATCAATCACCGGTGAGTAATATACAACTCTTATTATTTTTGCAAACAACAGTTTTGTACAAAGCACGAAATTACGTCTCAGAGGATGGGGAGCTTTACAGCGCCATTTCTGAGAGCCAGACTTGTTCGACAGGAGTTCTTTAGCGGCATCTTTAACACTCCCCTGGGGGTTCATTTATATATTCGCAACACGGAGGCTGCAATAAAACGGTGTTATCCTGGTCATTATTTAGTCATCGCTCGGCCTCTGCCGACGCTACGAAAATAAAATGCATCTGAATTACTCTGTTAGTTTTCTCAGCTTAGTCCTAGCCACGTTAGTTAATTGCTTGTGTAAATGTCTTTTTATAAACGGTATCGTTTTAATTAGGTATTTAATTTAAACCTGTTGTGTCCCTTGTTAGACTGAATAACTGGCAGTAGATCACTGTTTCAAATTTAGTAAAGTAGGTACCTACCTAATAGTGTCTCGATAAATTCCTCTCGGTGAATTCCTCCTCTAGGCAGCTCTGGTGTAAACTACCGCAAATTGATGCTCTGATCTTAGCAGATGAACGCCCGACCCGGTACGATGGATACTCGAAACTCACAATGCCTAATTTACCTATAACTACATTATTTCTGATATACTAGATGTACCTATTAGTGTACTAAGATTATTAGTATTTAACGAGTCTATGTGTGTGTGTGTCATAAAGGTGAAACTGAAATGAAAAGTTATTGTTGATGTTATCGAGAATAGTTAGTTAGGGGAGTGGTCAGGCCTGGTTACGAGCTAGCCATTTTATGAGGCGGCGCCCGGCGTTGCCGCTAAATCTCCTTATTTATCCGGGAAACATAAACTTTGGTCTCAGCAAAAATTAATTGGCTCCCACGCTCCTTCTGGTCCACAATATTTGCGGCTTACTGTTTTGCTGTTGCTTTGTCGTAGATATTTACTGTCTGTTGTATAAGTTAACAGTTCTGAAGGAAAACATGGTGTGGTATACATATATGATAGTTTTTATTTGCCATTACGCTGAACATATTGTTACGTTTTCACATTGCCTTGTTAATGGTTTCTGTACCTAGATGTAGTGAATTTGATACGTATATTTAAATGGTATATATATATACATATATATATATATACATATATATATATATATATATATATATATATGCTACTGGAAATAGGCATGTATATTCGCCATTACATATATATATCGGACCGGTCAAGGTTCTAAACATATCTGAAAACAAACTCTAACGCCTTGACAATGGAGGCGTGTTCAGATATTTATGAGCGCCTTGGCAGCGCCGATATTATGTATGCGATGGCAACTGTACAAAACTATAAAGTGAATTCATAATATTTAATACAACATGTTTTATAACCACACAGCTTTTTATTTTTATGAGGGGCACGTATATCGAGTGTTGCCACGTGTTACGGGGGACCATAACCATTGGACACCCGACACCGCAACTGTTTGCAATCTCATCTCTAAACCGTACACCGTTTCATGCTGAGTAAAACAAGTTTGTCAAGATTATTCGTTTTGTTAAATTTTCTATTATTTATTTAAAATTGTACTGTACAAAATGTACAAATGTGGACTCAATGTCTAAATGCGTTTTATATAGGCTTGTTTCCTGTAGCAGAAAAATTTAATTGTCGCATAATTGTGGCGGTCGGGAAATATTCCTGATAGTCACGTTTTTTATACCTATACACATTACTATTTATAGGTAGCCGTGATGCATCAGATAGGTACTTAAATAATTTAATTACCCCAAATTGCTCACATCTTATCAGGATTAAATGTGCTGCCGATTCTGCGTAAAAAAAAACTCCAAAAAAGTTTAAGCTATTTAGTTACGAGAGTATTTTTTCAAAATAATTGAAAATTACAAACCTGTGAAATTTCAAGCTTAGACCAATAATTCTCTAAGTTTTCAAATATATACTATAGGTTATGAAATCACGTTTACCTTTTGCTAGTTTTGTCACCGTTACGTCCGTGTGGAGTGTGCGCGCGTACTCATTCGTGCCGCCATGAAAAGAACTCTTTCACCTGGCTGGTTACTTCTTAAAGCTTGTGTGGCGAGCAAACATACTTCATTAAGACAGTGTTTGCCGCTTTATGAAAACTGTCTTTTTCGCTGCTTGAACATTTTTGCTCACACCGACTGTTGTCGTAACGCTTTTTCTAAAAATATTGCGCATTTGGTGCGATACTGCACTTGTGCTTACGAGACACGTTTTGTATGAAAGAACAAAACAATTGCGTTCAGTAAAGATCACATGCGGCCTGTTGTTGCCAAGTGCGGCACAGATGAGATTGGAGGCGCTCCAGAACTATGCACCTGACTACTTGCATTGTTTGCACTTTTGTTCGGTGCTCATTGAGTTTCGCTTCATTATGCACTTTCATTTGTTTGGCTTAAATAGGAACATTCAATTAAACGTTTCAGTTTTCAATATCGTTCAACAGAAGTCTAAATTTTGACTATCAATTCTAATGGTTATTTTGGCAACTGTGTATTTGTTGGTACCAGAAAAACCTTACCCTAAGTATTTATTCCAAGTGGTATGTTAAATAGGAATCCTGCATTTCCCAAAACTTTTTTTCAACATCATGTTCAATAGCCAACAGCCCGTTGATCTATAATTTTATCATAATATTTGATTTTAGAAAGTACCTACGCAATGAAGGTTTTAATTTATTACTTACTTTTACAAGGTAGATTTTTTTAAAGTACCAAAATAAGCATTTAAGTCTTGGAGAAAATAGAGACTTACAAAAAATATTGTAGGGCTAATATATGTACATTATTGGTTTGTAGAGTATTCAAAAACAACCGATCCCGTTTGAAATCGATTTGGCATTGATGGCGAGCAGAGTCGCAAATGACTGGCGCCGCCCGTCGGCCAGTTAGTCAGGTGCCGTTTTGTTTAGACACCATATCAGAGGCTGCAGTGATCCATTGCGATGGCCGAGTAATCCCGGCTAGAGGCTCTGTCTCACGTCCAGCTTACTTTTATTACCGTGCCTGCATCGCGAAATAAAACAAAATTGGCGGGAATTTATGGGCCACAGCCCCAGAATGGCTAGTGGGGTGGAAAGTTTTCAATTTGAAACGAATAACTTGTTTGTCTCGTGTAATAAGGGGGGTTTTGCGGCGTAATAAGGGGCTGCTATGGCTGTCGCGAGTTTCCTTAAAACTACTTTCTTGGTTTTATTACCTAAGTGCTGCGGTGGGTGTAAGTCGTGCGAGTCTTTATAGGTGTCACCGTACTTACTCCTAACGCCCATAACCTAACCGAATAAATGATTATTTGACGGGGAAGTGCATATAATATTAAATGAATATATGTCCCTGGGTATACTATTTTCATTTAGGTATCCTGTGACCGTCCTATGTGTCCTTTAAATTTTTCATATCTATAGAGATATTATGTGGAACTTGTGATGACGATATGGTATAAGTAATATTAATATTCAGGATCCGAATTTAACCGTTTTTCATACTAACACACTTATGCTTACGTAATATATCTATAACAAAATTATTTTTTTTTTATGAAAACTACTGCGTTGAAAAAAAAAAAAACGTTAGTTACCATGCCTGCTAGGGCCTAGTTTTCTCTCTGAGTTGAAGGGTCAGATTGCAGTTCTAAAACTAGTGCCTGCACTAATTATTAATATTAGTTGTAAAAGCAGACTCTGATGGTTGACTGGTAGAGAATGCTTTTAGGTATTTAATCCGCCATTTGTACCGCGTACATATATTATATGTATTGTACAATTAAGTTTAAATAAAAAAAGTACAAGGAAACATACACATACATTGCACATACTTTATAAACATAAAGTTTCTATACTTAGCTTTTCCACTGACATATTTTTTTTTGGAAAACCATAATTTCCATTGCTGCTTTACGAGATAATTTCATTCACTTTATCGTACCGAGCGCTCGTTATACATCTAAAATAAAGATACGGAAAATAGTCGTTCATAGCTCGGTTTTTGGAGCCGCGACGTTTACAACGGCATAACGTTTCTTCAGGTAGCAAATTGAATGTTAAAACGCGTTACCTGCCCCTAACTGAATAAGTTATGAGCCTGGAGCTATTGGTAATGAAACTTGAATGACCCTGGGCGGGTATACAGTCTACGGGATGGAATTTCCGTGTTTACGCAGCGCCGCCGCCAGTTTATTCTGTTGCGTTAAGTGGCACTTGTGGAAGTACTGCTGCCCTAAAAGGACGCGCGTATTGTTTTGCTGAGAACCAGAGGGTTGCTAGGGATTTATACTTGATTGCCTAAACAAATGTTAAGGAAATTAGAGCAGAGCTTACTTTCCACGAAATGTTTTGTTCTTAATTTTTTGATAATTATGTAGTTTAACAACTATCGTGATCAGAACTTCTTTATTTACACTTAATAAAATGTTTCACACGATTTACCTAGACTTTTTAAAGTAAATTTATGGATATTATTTTTCAAATTATTTTAAATAATGATATAAAAAGCCAAAATAATTATTTATTTGCCGGCGTCGAAAATTGCCTGTGTTGATGGTGAGAGGTCTACACCGTGTTTTTTTTTCCGTTAATTTCAAGGGTGCATTTCTGAGCTTAAATTAAGTAACTTTCTCAAAGACACCGGTGTCACCGGTATTCTAATTAACTCCATTTCGGAGATAATATTGTTTTTATTCTATAAGGCCCTAACGAGCGTATAGACTTGCCTTAGGACCTGTTTGCATAATTATTAGTGTTTAGTAAGAGTGTATATTTGCTACTAAACGTAATTACCATCTCGGATGATTGATGTTCAAAATGACATTGATTTGTCACAGTTATCAATTGTTTGGTTGAATTAAATAT
Organism: Cydia pomonella; assembly: GCF_033807575.1. Taxonomy (NCBI): domain Eukaryota; kingdom Metazoa; phylum Arthropoda; class Insecta; order Lepidoptera; family Tortricidae; genus Cydia; species Cydia pomonella. The sequence goes on along the minus strand of NW_026907803.1, from coordinate 426,519 downwards.
AATGCCCGTCCTACAACAACGCTATATGCAACATATAATATAACATATAATTCGGATCCCTTTGTTTGGCATTATTATTGAAAGTCATAATGTAATAATAGTCATATTATCATTAGTCATAACTCTGAAACTGTTAACTTTTCAGGAACTTTCTTAGGTTATGCTATAAATAGGTTCGGTTAGTTTGTTTTATGGCAAACCTGAAAAGTTCAAGTTTCTGAGAAAAAACAAATTATGGCTAACAAAAATGCGGACAAACAATACATTATGACTTAAAACTTTATGCGAATAGAGACCCTTTTTAAATACTTTTTACAAAAATAAAAAAATATTAAACATAACTTTTTTTAATTAACTATGCCATTTAGTTTCCTTAATACATTGGGTACCGGGAACCCGCTCGGCGGGTTCTCTGTTCGTAGTCGCTTTCCTCTACAAATCGGGAAAACGCTGGGATCGGCTACGAGAGTAGCGCTACGAAAACGTTGGTAGCGAAAGTGACGTACTTACCCATACCCCGGAGTTAATGGGATTCAATAAAAACACAGGGCTAGAAGTGGCAAAGCATTGGCAGACAAAAATTTTACACGAATAAGAAGAAGAATAAAAACATGGTGTAATTTTTTTCTTATGCAGAAGTAAACACAATATGTATATATATGACATGACGGCTATATATATGTATTTAGAGATACTACAGTCATCACAGTTGCCAATGCGCCAATGCGGGAAAACTAACTGGGACAAGGGATTTTTTTAGGAAATTTTGATGTTATAAAGGATTTTTTTTAAAGGTAATAAAACTATTATTTTCGTATTATTTAAACTAATCCGGTGATTTCAATAATCGGGCAAAGGGGAAAAAATCGAGTGCCGGATTACCGAGCGCCTAATGTAGTTAGTTTATATATGGAAAATATGGAAATTACTCCATGATTATTTTTCATTATCCATGATTTTTAGTACAATACTAAACTGTTGAAGATGTGTAAACATAATAATAGTTTCCGAACGAAGAAACGTCAGTTAGTGTACTAATATTGCCACTTGGTGTCGCTACTGTCAATGCGAAACTGAAAATTGCTCACATCACTGTTGTAAAACTTTTATCTTACATTAAAACTGTTATTTAACTAATTCTATTCGGCGTATTATTTCCTCAGGTTATGGGCCCAGTACGCTTCCACTGCTTTTCATTTTTTTAAAGCAAAACCTGAATGCTGAAGCAATCGACATCAAAATCAAAGTGATTTGTTAGGATTTAGTTAGTGGAAAACGTTTTCTCCCAGAATGGAATTTCATAGAAAAATTACATTCCGGGATTTACCGTTATTTCGAGGGCTTACCACGGTAAACAAAAATCGTCATCAAAAGTTGTCATCATCTGCCTCTCTATCCGATCGCTCTTGGATATTCGAGCGATAGAGAGGCAGAGACAGAAATTTTGTTCTTATTTTTTCGCGATAGAGCATCAGTAATCCTGTACAGATAATTTTATTGTAGTGGTATCACTGAACAGAGATGACGTCATTGATGTTGCAGGTCCTTTTACCGGTCGAAATTTAAACTGTCACTTTTGAAGCGCTTTTTTTTTTCCAGTTAACGGTTGTTTTTAAGTTATAATACGCGCTCGCGACTCCATATGTCAAGCCCAAATTAAAAAATGGAGTCCCACGCGACCACGTAAGTCATCCTTTTGTTTTGACATCACGATGGACAGCAAACAAGCGTGCGGACTACCTGATTTTAGGCAGCCACCGTAGCCTATGGGTGCTTGAATTGCAACTCTTGTACAGTTACAAAACGCGTTTGACTGCTCCAGACTCGTCCGAGATGAAATTTCGCTGTGCCCTACCTCTCTTTTGGTTGGACGTAGTTAAAAAACATAGTACCAATACATAAGTGAAAGCGAGATGGACTGCGATCGCAACTACGCAGTCGCTAACGCAAACGTCAAGTGTCAACTCGTGGTACGCCTACTGGGCCACTTAAACGAAATCTGGTGTAATATACTCAAATATAATATACTGCTCATTTTGGTGTATTAAAAGGAGAGCCAATAAATTACACTTAGCCCAGGTTAGAGGGTCACGCAGTAGACAATACCAAAGTAAAATAAATTTCCCAATTCCCACGTAAAGTTGGTGAAGAATGAGAGTTACTCAGTTAGTTTCGATCCTGGTCTGTGAAGAACTTTCTATTTTTCGATTGGCCGTGTTAGTAAGTTGGCAAACGTAGTTTACTGAGTAGTTCACACGACTGGAGTCTGTGCAGCAACTCAATTTTTGTAACTTATTTTGCATTGGTGCATTATTGCATGTTTTGACTCCATATTACTGACAAGACTGTTGAAGTAGCTCTACGTTTTGAGCGTCTTTTCATGCTCAAAACATAATCACATGTTTTACTGACGAAGGGCACGATATGCTCGCGGTCAAATAAGTATGTGATATGTGCAAGCCCATATAAATACATGTCTATTTTGGCTAATAGCTGCAAATACTATAGACAACGTCTAGTTAGAATAATGGCAATGGAATTGCAGACACAAGTTCTTGCACCGCCGAGACGTTGTTCTTGTGTCATTTGTACGTCTCCGCCGACGATTATCAAAGCAATCAGCAGCCCTGCAAACTGTTACTGCCAAATACTAGCGTTTCGCATAATATCGATATATTACTCGTACATGAACAACATTGATTGTTTTTAATAAATACTTTTACCTATCCATTTTGACTCGGGGAATCTGATTTCGTATGTCCGGATGTTCTCCTCTACAGGTCGCCATTCTCGTGAAATTTTGTGACCAGAATCCATGATTAAATAGAATTGTTTTGTCGATCTAGATTATGGAATTTTTAAAGTGTCTATGGCGCTTAAGGCCATTGTGAGTTAACTGTGATAATGATCCAACGAACTAAGTGTTTTTCATTTTTACATTTTCGAAGCTTATCCCGAGGTCTACCGCTCACAGAGCTGCTCATTTCAAAGTGACGTACTTAAGTCCAATTGTACCTTAGAATAAAAAGACCCGTTGTTTTTCAAATCGGAAAACAATGCGGGTTGCGTCGTAAAAATATCTTTATCGGGTATTTTCAATAAATCTAGGTACTATAAAACAATAACTAGTGTGTATTTTTAAAGGGTGTTTTTCACTTCTCCAGTTGTATCTATTGAATTAGCTGAAGCCAAATGCAAATAATTTCAAGAGAACGGATTATGACTTACGTGTCCAAGTAATAGCGCTCAAGTTATTGACTTAATAATTGTGACCGCGATTTGCTTGTATCTTTACACGAATAATCTGACAAGGCGTCCCTATGGCAAGCGACAAAGTGGGACGTTTCGCCGGCCGCGGTCACAATTTATTATATAAATACTTTAGAAAATATCAATTTGAAACCCACGTTGTTGTCGCATTCAAGTGGACAGAATATTTTGACTATATGGTAACTAATTTATGTTTTCATAATAATGGACCCGACCCGATTAGACCCGAGATAAACCTTACGATATTTATTCGATTATTTACCGAAATGTTTATTAGCAATTTAATCAATAAATACATACTTATATTATTTAAAGTTGCGTAGCCAAAATCACAAATACCAAACCCCTTGCAGTTTCGTCATATCAGTCTATTTTATTAGAAAATAATAAATGTATTCATAACGATCATCTTCGAAATGGATCGAAATTAGTCAAGCGATAATAATAATAATAACCGGCCAAGAGCATGTCGGGCCACGCTCAGTGTAGGGTTCCGTAGTTACTCTTCCGTCACAATAAGCTAAACTGGAGCTTAAAGTATAGTAAATTGTTAACCAAGGGATGAAACGGTACTTTTCACCTGAGTTAAACAAATAGGCAAATTTGCATAATCAGTACCTAATTAAAATAAGTCTTTTTACTATGAAGGGAAAACTTTTTGCGATAACTCAAAAACAGCTAAACTGATCATGTCCGCTATAGTTTTCATTTAATGTCTTTCTTAAGCTCTACTTCCACAATTTTTTTCATATTTTTTGGACCTATGGTTCAAAAGTTAGAGGGGGGGGGACACATTTTTTTTTTCTTTCGGAGCGATTATCTCCGAATATATTCACTTTATCAAAAAATGTTTCTTGAAAACCCCTATTAGTTTTGAAAGACCTTTCCAACAATACCCCACACTCTAGGGTTGAAGCGAAAAAAAAATTTCACCCCCACTTTACCAGTAGGGGAGGTACCCTAAAAAAAATTAAATTTTTAGATTTTATTGTACGACTTTCTCGGCTTTATTGATTTATATATCCATGCCAAATTTCAGCTTTCTAGCACTAACGACCACGGAGCAAAGCCTCGGACAGACAGACAGACAGACAGACAGACAGACAGACAGACAGACAGACAGACAGACGGACATGGCGAAACTATAAGGGTTCCGTTTTATGCCATTTGGCTACGGAACCCTAAAAATGAGTGACCTGATCAAATATTTTTAATACTTTTTTTGAAATTTACTTATTTATTTACATACTTAAGATTGTCGTATTTTGAACATGAATTGCACTTTGCCATTACTAGTAATTGTTTGAAGAATTGTAAGCTTGATTCTCCTGAAATACTCAGTATTAAAATAATCTGACTATCGATAGTAAGCCTGATACGCGCATCACTAGGGCAATTGGCGAATGTTTGCCCAAGTTTAGGCGCGGCGGACTTCCCCACTTGGTTGAGGCGGACCAAGTTAACTGTTGCATCGTTTCATTGTCGCCTTCACATTTTTTTGAAGGGGAATGTTAGTGATGGTTTGTTTGATTGTGAGTTATACGTTTGTGTCTTTACATGCACGTGGTTCAACATAACTGAAAGGATGCCAAAATTCATAATTGTTTTACTTTGTATAATAAACAAGTGTAAATGCTAGAATCGTTCGTAATTTCGCTGTTCCTAATTTATTTGTTGTTGTAGAGATTAAGAGAAGAGAGTGGTGAAATCGGAACAGTAAAAGTGATTTACTTCTAAGCGAGAGCATCCAAGAATATATACTTGGAATTACTAAAGAAATTCGCTGCTTAATTCGTAGGCCGTCCGAGAAAGATGGGCGGCCGGCGAGGGGTACAGGCCCGAGTTTAATTACAACGCAGGTTTATTCACTCTAATTTCGTGAATTTTGCATTCCCCGCGTGAACCGCGGAAGGGTTAGAATAAAAGAAAATGACATTCGTTATTCTATTACGTTAAGCAAAGAAGAAGCTTCGTATATTTGTAATTACTTTTGCTAGACAACGGTCCTCGGTTTCGGCGGAGGTAATCCGTAGCTCCATGTGTAGTTTGCCCGGTGACTGTACGAGTATTACGTACGTGAGAAAGCCCCTTACTTTGTCATGCGTAACGAGAAGATTGCCCTTTTGTGCTAGTTGCTACAGTTGCCTTTGCAATAAAGGGTTTGCGAAACGCATAATACGCTTTACACTCAGGGGACCTTAAAAGCTTCGACGCGGGTAGAAAGTACGAGTATGTAAGTAAACTTTTATTTGGAGTGCCTCAGAGTTTATAATGGACAACATCAAAATTCTTCTAATGTAACAGTAGGCATAACACTTAATTTATAATTTAAAACCTCGCAACAAATTTACAATAGTGTGATCTAGTGAGATAAAACCGTCCATGATATATCAGGTAGATTTCACCGAAAACTGCAACCACGTCAGATTAACCGTTTGAGATAAATAGGAACATTAATTCGTGAGTACAAACACACAAACAGCATCTCAACCTACAGGTATAACATCTCTGTTTTGGGACACACTTAGGTTATGAAGTGGCTTTTTTAGATTGATAGAAGATGAAAGAGATTTTTTTACTGTAGTGTATTGTGAAGCCGTAGGACCGCTGCAGGGCGGCGCGGGCGCCTGGCCGTTAGGCTCACGATAGTCGCGATGGCGGCAGCGGTTCGAGGCGGCCATCGCGCTCCAAACGGGCGAAGTTTTCTCCTCTCGGTCGTTACGAGGCGCGAATTGCCCGCGTTACAATTACAGCGCGGCCCGCCATATTTATGCCCGCGGTAACCAAATTGCCCGATATTATTCCATCCCATTGAGTGCGAAAAGCGCAAATTAAACCGACTTTATATTGGACGATTTTCCTCGAGAGCGGGGGCGAGATATGTTCGTTGTTAGATAAGGAGCCGAGAAGATTGCGTTATGAAATAAGAAAGGAATTGCACATTCTGACGAGTTGAGCGAGTTCGTTTTCCGCTTTCAGATAAAATTTATCCTGGCTTTGGATTTGGTAATGTTTTTATTACGCATCAATTCACTACTTCGCTATAACTGCGAAACATCTTATGAAATTATGAAACAAGATTTCTAGGACTTGTGAAAATTATTCATCAATAATATGATTCATTATAATAGTATACAAACATGAACCTTAGATACCTTAAGTTAGACGGATGAATGTCTACCTATGTAATTCGCAGAAGAAGCATATTTTCAAACTTAAATTTAAAGAATGCCATATACATAGTAAATAATATTTCTTGTTCGCAGACAAAAAAAAATCGTTGCTTTGAAAACGTCAATTAGTAACAAAATGGAGCTCAATTCCAAACAGTTGGTCTTATCGTTCGCTCAACCCGCTTGCTAAAAGAAAACGGAAGGAAAGATATATTCGTGAGGGGCCCAGATATTTTGGGAACTATATAGCCTAATGAAAGTGAACGAGGGCGGCCGGGCGCTAACAACTAATTGGCTATTCCGAAAACTCATTTGAACACAAAATGGATTCTGTATTTAAATTCCAACATTGCGTAAAACAACGACGAAAGTTAAATGCGTAAGGCGTTTTGGTTTCGATATATTTTTACGTGATGTTTCCGCTTGCCCATTGCGACGGTGGTTCTCTAATAATTATGCAGTTTTAAATGGTAGACAACCTTATGGTAAATAACATATTTTTAATACAAGACCGTAAATTGGTTGGTTGTATGTACATATGCAAAGAAACAGTTTTGTGTGTCCTGTGGTATATTAGATCCCATCAAAATAATACTTGTCAAAAAAACCAAGTCTCGCAACTCAGTTGTTCTGCGGTAAAAAGTTGTGAGATCCATGTAATACCAAGTCGGTTATTAATTTATTCAGTCTCTACTTAAGCGACTTTCTGTCTTAATACGTCCAGTCTCTAAGACCACGATCGTGGTCCATAACAATTGAAAATCAATTGTGTCTGGAATCTCCGTACTCGAAGCATTAAGTTGTTACGTAATAATTAACAGAATCTTATAGTGACGCATATCAATATTAAAATTCTTTAATGTTTTATATAAATATATTGAGACTTGGCCATCGCACTAAATAATTGAATTTACATGTGTTTTCAGGCGATTGAATTTACACGTGTTTTCAGGCGATTGAATTTACACGTGTTTTCAGGCGATGGCCAAGTCTCAATATATTTATATAAAACATTAAAGAATTTTAATGATATGCGTCACTATAAGATGCTGTTAATTATTACGTAACAACTTAATGCTTCGAGTACGGAGATTCCAGACACAATAGATTTTCAATTGTTATGGACCACGATCGTGGTCTTAGAGACTGGACGTATTAAGACAGAAAGTCGCTTAAGTAGAGACTGAATAAATTAATAACCGACTTGGTATTACATGGATCTCACAACTTTTTACCGCAGAACAACTGAGTTGCGAGACTTGGTTTTTTTGACAAGTATTGTTTTTGATGGGATCTCATTTCTTTTTGTATTTTGTAGACAGTTCTACTTTTTTCCTTTTCGGTACCTTCTACTTATTGTATATATGTATATCTACCAGCAACGAATTTTCTTAAAGCCCTCTCTCTGACTTATGAACTTTTTTTCATGATGGGAATACCCATTTTTTGCTCGATTTGGCAGGGGCACTACCATGCGCCTATATTTATATGGGACTAGCTTAAACCCGCGGCTTCGCACGCAATAATAATAACTGCCGTAAAACATAAATAAAACATCGTTACGAATAAAGCCAATATTGAAAAATTTAACTGAAGACTTGGCTGTATGGGCTTAATTTTCTTTGCGGTCTTTTCTAGATTTTTTAGTTTTTCCTTGATTCATACACCAAACACTACTTATATTCCAAATTTGAAGCTTCTAGGTCTGCTAGAAGTGCCTTAGAATTTTGATGATCGGTGAGTCAGTGAGTGACAAAATTAAGAAATTTGACCCGTTATAATTCTTGAAATACTGGTTCAAATGGAATGAAATTTGAAATATACCGTGTCTTTACAATGCCTGCATGGTTACTGAAAATTTCAGTCTTCTAGTTTTATCCACAACGAAGTTACAGGGGGTCGAAAATGGTCTGAATTGCTTCGAGAGAAGGATGGTACGGCCGTGATGCTTTTTTGCTCGACTTGGTGGGGGCACTGCCGTGCCCCCAGATATAAAATGTATTTAGCATCTCACATCATCATTATTCAGCTGGCTGTGGTAGTACCTCGAGCCGCCACCTTTTGGGAAATCCAACGTCTGGCTCGGCTAATGACGACCGCGCTCTGAATACTGAACGGCCAGCTAGACTAGTCGACGTAGTTGCCGTGCCGCCTTACTCGCTCATCACTAACTAAGAGCAAGCTTTCTCAGAGTCCAGTTCCTTTTCTAAGTCACACTAAGACTCACCTTGCAAAGAACGGTAAACTCGAAGTTAAGTATAAATCAAATAGTTCACTTTCTCTGTAGGGGTAAATTGTGTTTTGTTTAAGTTGTTCGCTCCGTGTGCGTTTGCTCGGGTAGTTCGCGACATATTGTCTGAGAACTCCGCCGACGCCTCTCCAATAAATAAGCAGGTCACATATTGAAGGGGGCGGAGGAGGGATACAATTGTAACTTTCCTGCCTCCAGTTTACGAGAGTAGGCAAAAGTTTAAAAAATACAAGTTTTCTTGCCCCTGGCTCGCGGACATCGAGCGTTCGCACGAATACAATACAATACGCGGCGGGCCGGTGGGACGGTTCCCAGTGCGAAGCCGTCGCGACTTCTCCAGACGCATTGTTAGCGACGCGACTGAAAAACCTTAGATGACGCTAAGATTAGTTAAGTTTAAATACGATTAAGGCTGTATTCGAAATAAAGATTTTATCCGTTAGGTAGGGCAGATATATAATTAGATTGTTATTAGACATAAGAGTATGTAATCGTTAGGTATATCAGATATTATTCGATATTTAGGTCACGCAAACCCTAAATCCCAAATCCTTATTCGAAGAGCGAGATGAACGAAGGAATAAGAAAATAAAGAAAACTTATTCATTGGTTCATAATTACAGCCAATCACACGCAAATAAAGACAAGGAAAGGTAAAAAACAGCGAGACAGAAAATCTCGATCGTGATTGGTCAGTCAATTTCCCGTACAGAATTCGATTACGCTCAGTTGTACTATGAGACGTACATATTTAGGTTATTATCGCAGTAATTACTTTAATTAGACTAATGAATGTTACATATAATCGTAGAGCGTGAATTGCTTAACACCCTAATATAGGTCATATTATCGTAATCCTAGCTATTAGATAATAGCATACCGTAAACCGTCGAGAAACGGGCTATTGTTCCGAGCGCGGGCGAACAATAGGCTTTGTATTCGTGAAGTAAGCGAGTCGGACAGGTGTTATTGTTTTGTTTCACTGACCTAGTAACCGAGTTAGCGTGTTATGCAATATTTAAGTCAATAATTAGATATTTGTGAGAATTATAGTGATGTAAACGATAACGAGATAACACGAACAAAGCCGAATCAAGTAACCGACCAATCAGAGGGCTTGATTCAGAACGAATCGAAACGCGTCTTATCTCCTTATCGTAAGGGTGTTCCTTTTCTACGAGATTCGTATATAAGCGAGGAAGGAACGGAGTGAAATCGTAGTCAGTCGTCGAGTGATCCAGCAACCAGAAGCCTCAAGAAGAAACCAACCGGAAGAGAACCAGAAGCGGTTCAATCGCGTAGTAGGGATTGTAGGAGTATTTTTATACCTTTGTATCGCGTGTAATAAAAGTCAGCTTTGTGCGTAACAGTAGTTTATTTAGCTATCTCCTCGCGCATCGTATTCGCTCCTCTTCACGCGGCGACGTAGAGGGCCGTGGTCACGGTCTTGGCAGTAGGAGTGGTGGCGACAGCCCGGTGCCTTCTCCATTGAGCTATCGTCGGCTGATATAGCGCCGCGGGCTGCTATATTTTCCTGGTCCTTCGAGCACCGGATTAACTGTCAGCCCATCAAGACCGTCGAGATCAGCTTCTACTCTGCGTGAAGAACCCCATCGTGCGACATCGTCAAGATGCCGATAATTCGGACCAAGAAGGCTACGTCGGTACAGAGCGACGAAGACAGGCAGCGTTTCCTAGAAGAAGGCGCGGCGGCGGCCCAACATCGTGAGGTTGCCCGCGAACACGCTGAGAGGACTGAGGACGCCGACGCGGAGCGCCCTCCCCTCCCCCCTGGCGAGTCGGCCGACGCGGCAGCGGTCACCCATCGAGCTGCTAGTGCGGAACCGTTAGGCGCAGCGGCTACATTATCGATCGACGACGTCTACCAGAGGCCACCGAGGTCTCCCTCGCAAGATACGATGTTGCTATGGCGTAGGGACCTGAACAAACGCCTGCGACGTCTTGCGAGACCTACACCGATCCCGTTACGTCATTCGAAGACAGTGGTTAAAGACGTTACCACATCGCAACGACCGAAGGATACTCCAAAGGAGGCGAGCACTCCGGGTAGGCACACCCGTGCGCAGTCCGTGTGCTCACAAGCGAGTACCGTCATCGAGGCCAGACTCTCGCAAGCCGAGCTGGAGGCGAGCGAGCGGCTAGCGGAGATACAGAAGAAGGAGCTGCAGTTAGAAGCCGAGTTAGTGAAGAAGAGGTTGGAAGCCCAGAAGCTGCAAATTCGTGCAGAAGCCAGTGAATCCGACGCGGCATCCGATAGGAGCGAAATCGGACCGCAACACCAGCGCATCCTGACATGGATGGACGAATCGCAGGACAAGACGCTAACCGAGCCCGTCAAGTCCAAGAAGAGGTTAGCCAACGAGCCCCCACCGGATTACGAGACTCCAAGGCGCTCCACGCGGGAAGAGAGGCATATTCGACGTCGCTCACCGAGCCGCGAGGACCGTCGGCGATCGTTATCGCCACCGATCGAGCCCCGTACGCCGCACACGGAGCGTACACAGCTCACTCAGGAAGGAACCGTAGCGGAGTCTATGTTGCAGTTATTCGAGAAGATGCAAATGGCGGCTCGACCGGCACCGAAGGATATCTTCGAACTACCTCACTTCTACGGAGATGTGAGTGAGTGGCGAAGTTTCTACAACACGTACACCGAGACGTCGAGAAGATACAAGTTTACCGACTACGAGAACGTCGCTAGACTGCGTATGGCGTTACGCGGGGACGCGAAGACATGTGTGTCACACGTCCTATCGACCGCAACTCGTCCAGATATGATTATACGAATACTGAAAAAGCAGTTTGGTCGGAGCGAAGTATTGCTAGACAGAGCAATCGAAGATTTGCGCAAGCTGCCAGCGTTGGGACCTACAGCGAACGATCTCAACAGCTTCGCAATCAAAATTATGAACATAGTGTCCACTATTATGGATATAGATCGGAGACACTACGCCGACAACCCGTTGCTGATTCGCGAAGTAACGGACCGGTTATCGCCTCATATTCGAAGCAGGTGGTGCGACTACGCACGCAATCATCGTGATACCGACGAACCCGAGATCCTGCAACTTGCTGACTTTCTGATGGAGGAAAGTGAACAAGAAATGGCGTTTTGTCATGCCCGCGCAGCCCCGAGGCGTGCGCAGGTACCGTCAGCAGCACCGAACGCGCGCGCGACCGGCACTCGTACGAATACATCCGCGCCGCGTTATCCGATTCCCGCTACCACACCCGGAGGTCGATACGCCACAGCACAGAAGGTGACGTATGCGACGCGTCAAGCCAGTACATCGAAGTCGACGTGCCTGTATTGCGGCGGCAATCATTCAACGCCGGAATGTCGCAAGCTAGCCGCACAAAGCATAGGCGCAAGATGGGAGTGGGCAAAACTCAACCGAATATGCTATAGGTGCATGGACGCGAAGCACCTCAAAATACAGTGCAAGGCGAAAGGGTGCGGTGTGGCAGGCTGTCCGCACGTGCATCATCGTCTGCTCCACGCGGAGACGACGCAGGAGCTCCGTGATAATACCGCGATGGCGATGACTCATGCTACGCAACGAGCGGCCGTAGCGCGAGTTACTACGGCATCGATCGAGCCGACGGCGGCACAAGAGACGCAATCTACGCAAGTTACGCAACGAGAGGACAACGACCCACGAGTCTACGTGTCATCGACCCCGAACTACAACGTGTTGTTGAAAGTGTTGCCTGTAACGGTAACAGGCCCGCAAGGAACAGCGCATATTTTCGCTTTTATCGACGACGGATCGACATTGTCGATGATCGATCAAGACGTTGCTGATGAGATAGGTGCAGTGGGTCAAGACGAGCCGTTATGTATTCGAGGAATAAGGAATCTCAAGCACACGTCGATAACACAGACTGTTAAGGCCACCGTGAGACCGGCGAAAGGAGGTACCGAACACGAGATTACCGTCAAGACCGTAGATGGCCTAGGAATCAGGTCACAGTCGCTCAATAAGGAGCAACTACTCAAATATAAACATCTGGCGGACTTAGGCGACGAATGCTACGTCGGAACAGGCGTACCACAGATGTTAATCGGAGGTGATTATAGTCACTTGATTACACCGACGGAAATCAGGCAGGGCGGCGAGAACGAGCCGTGCGCTATGAAAACACCACTAGGTTGGGCGTTTTTCGGTAGAATGCCACGCATCATTCGTACGAACGAGCAAACCGTGTTACACTGCCGTATGGGGAATGAAGATCTCAACGAGCAAGTGAAGAAACATTGGTCGATCGAGGCGTTAGGCGTAACGCAAAAGGAGAACGTGAGTCCGAGCGATCAACGAGCCATCGACATATTTAATAAAACCGTGAGAAAAGTTGGAAATCGCTACGAGGTTGGCCAGCTATGGGCGTCAGACGACGTGAAGCTACCACCGAGCTACGCTATGGCGCGTTCAAGATTACATAGCTTGGAAACGAGAATGCGTCGCGACAAGGACTTCGCGGAGGACTACGAAGCCCAGATTCAGAAGTTGCTGAAAAAAGGATATGCCGAGCGTATTATGGAACCACCGCAAACCGACAAGACTTGGTTTTTGCCGCACTTTAGTGTTTTCAATTTGAATAAAGGCAAAGGAAGAGCCGTATTCGATTGTGCCGCGAAAAGTCAAGGAAATAGTCTGAACGACTATATTTTAGCGGGACCAGACCTGCTAAAAAGCCTGCTGGGTATACTACTGAGGTTTCGCGAATGGAGCTTCGCAGTAGTAGCAGATATACAGGAGATGTTTCTGCAAATCCAGATTCGAGCCGAAGACCAGCAGAGCCAGCTATTCTTGTGGCGAGGTACGAGAAGAGACATGGAGCCGCAAGTCTACAAACTAAACAGAGTTTGTTTCGGAAACGTATCGTCACCGTTTCTCGCGCATTCAGTGCGCAATCGTAACGCAACCGACAACGAGGACAAGTATCCAGAGGCGGTCTACGATATACACAATAATCATTACATGGATGATTATGTGGCGTCCTACAAGACTGAAGACGAGCTACTGAGAGTGTCATCGCAGGTACGAGACTCTCACGCCGAGGGAAACTTTCACCTACGAGGCTACGCGAGCAACAGCGAGCGACTGTTAGCGAGCATCGAGCCAGAGCTTCACGCACAAGAACCGACGCATCTAGGCGAGAAGCAACAGACCGTTCTAGGAATGACTTGGGATCCTAGCACCGATACTCTAGGATACAATACGAAGATGCTGCGCGTACCGGACGCAGTAAAGAATCACGAGCGACCACCGACGAAACGAGAGTTACTCAGCGCGATTATGTCAATCTACGACCCGATGGGACTTATTGCTCAATTCGTGATAAGCGCGAAGATAATATTTCAGCGAGTTTGGTCAAAAGGAACGGATTGGGACGCACCGCTACCACACCAAGAAGCTGAAGACTTTTTTCAGTGGCTGAATGCACTGAAACGTGTAGCTACGCTACGCATACCGCGACAGTACGAGACACCGAGAGCTGCTACGAAATATACTCTGCATATTTTCACCGACGCGTCAACGGAAGCATATTGCGCTGCAGCATATTGGCGCATAGAAAACTCAGAGCAAGAGGTTCGAGTAAGTTTAGCAGCGGGCAAAAGCAGAGTTTGTCCACTGAAGGTGCTATCCGTACCGAAATTGGAGCTAACGGCGGCAGTCATCGGAGTACGGTTAGCAGAAACGATCTGTAACGAGCAACGATACGACATCGACGAAGTGATTTATTGGACGGATTCAAGAGTCCTATTAGGATGGATCAAAGACGACGCACGAAATTATAAGCCATTCGTATCACATCGATTAGCCGAGATCACCGAGAAATCGAATCGTCAAGCATGGAGATATGTACCGACCGATCTTAATCCGGCAGACCGTGCTACACGAGGCAAGCCTACAAGGAGGATCGATATACAGGATGATTGGTACAGAGGACCGCAGTTTCTCTACCTAGCCGAGGTGGAGTGGCCGAGCCGAGATATCACAGTAAACCGCACCAAAGATCTCCCTGAAAGGAAGCTGAAAGTCAAGTCAGGAATCGTTTTATCGACTACGACATCGAAAATGGAGCCATCAAGCGTATTACCCGATATACGTCGCTTCAGTAATTACGATCGATTGATTAATTCTACAGCCTACGTGCTACTTTTCATCGATAAGCTGAAATGCAAGAATAGGAGACTACAGCTACAAGTGCAACACATTAAGCGAGCAGAGCATATGTGGATACAGAATAGTCAACGGAGAAGCTTTCCAGACGAAATACGAACTCTGCACATCGGACGCGAAATCGACAGGAAATCGAAGTTATATACGCTAGCACCAGAGTTATGCGACGACGGCGTGCTACGTATGAAAACGAGATTGGGCAACGCTCCAGTACTCTACACGTCACTACATCCGATAATACTGGACGGCAGAGACTCATTTACTCGATTGCTGATTCAGAGAGCCCACAAACGATCAGCGCACATACATAACGAAGCCGTGATAAATCAGTTACGTCAAGATTATTGGATTTTGCATCTACGACCGATAGTGAAAGCCGTAGCGAGAGACTGCGCACTTTGCAAGCTACGTCGAGCTTCACCGCGAGCGCAGCCCTTCGGAGACCTACCCCCCGAGCGACTACAGGCTTATCAACGACCGTTTACCTACACCGCGCAAGACTATCTAGGCCCCATGTACGTGACAATAGGCCGGCGAAGAGAAAAACGCTGGGTCTGTTTATACACATGCCTAGTCACCAGAGCCATCCATCTGGAGAGCGTGCATAGTTTGTCGACGGACAGCGCGCTACTCGCCCTACGACGATTCGCTGCGCGACGAGGATGGCCACACACGATGTACAGCGACAACGCGACATGCTTCAAGGCGGCATCAACGGAGCTACGAGAAGCATATAAGCAGTGGCTACCACAGCTACGTGCTTACGGTCTACATCATCGGATGGAATGGAAGTTCATCCCGCCTGGTAATCCCTCTGCAGGCGGAGCTTGGGAACGCATGGTGCGTACCGTGAAGACGGCAATGGCGTACACATTCCATACAAAAGCACCGCGAACAGAAGTCTTCGAAACACTATTAGCAGAGATCGAGAATATCGTTAATAGAAGACCTCTCACACACGTTAACGTCGACCCGCAATCCGAGGAAAGTCTTACACCGGCACACTTTCTACTACTGCACAACGCAAACCTACCTATGATCGGAGTCTACGAAGAAAACGACAAGAAGCAGTGGAAGGCTGCACAGGCGCTCGCAGACCACTTCTGGCGGCGCTGGACGAAAGAGTACTTCCCACTGTTAGCACCACGTAAATCGTCCGACGAGGGAGGACGACAGATCCAGCCGGGAGACGTGGTCATCATCGCTGAACCCAATGGACCTCGCAGCGTATGGCCCAAAGGAGTCGTCGAGGTCGTCTATCCAGGCCCCGATGGACGGGTCCGCTCCGCAGACGTCAGGACGAGGCACGGGACGCTACGCAGGCCGAGCTGCAGACTGGCGGTCATCGCGTCGCAACCCATGCAACAGGAGTCTTCGACTGCGGGGACAAAATGTTAGCGACGCGACTGAAAAACCTTAGATGACGCTAAGATTAGTTAAGTTTAAATACGATTAAGGCTGTATTCGAAATAAAGATTTTATCCGTTAGGTAGGGCAGATATATAATTAGATTGTTATTAGACATAAGAGTATGTAATCGTTAGGTATATCAGATATTATTCGATATTTAGGTCACGCAAACCCTAAATCCCAAATCCTTATTCGAAGAGCGAGATGAACGAAGGAATAAGAAAATAAAGAAAACTTATTCATTGGTTCATAATTACAGCCAATCACACGCAAATAAAGACAAGGAAAGGTAAAAAACAGCGAGACAGAAAATCTCGATCGTGATTGGTCAGTCAATTTCCCGTACAGAATTCGATTACGCTCAGTTGTACTATGAGACGTACATATTTAGGTTATTATCGCAGTAATTACTTTAATTAGACTAATGAATGTTACATATAATCGTAGAGCGTGAATTGCTTAACACCCTAATATAGGTCATATTATCGTAATCCTAGCTATTAGATAATAGCATACCGTAAACCGTCGAGAAACGGGCTATTGTTCCGAGCGCGGGCGAACAATAGGCTTTGTATTCGTGAAGTAAGCGAGTCGGACAGGTGTTATTGTTTTGTTTCACTGACCTAGTAACCGAGTTAGCGTGTTATGCAATATTTAAGTCAATAATTAGATATTTGTGAGAATTATAGTGATGTAAACGATAACGAGATAACACGAACAAAGCCGAATCAAGTAACCGACCAATCAGAGGGCTTGATTCAGAACGAATCGAAACGCGTCTTATCTCCTTATCGTAAGGGTGTTCCTTTTCTACGAGATTCGTATATAAGCGAGGAAGGAACGGAGTGAAATCGTAGTCAGTCGTCGAGTGATCCAGCAACCAGAAGCCTCAAGAAGAAACCAACCGGAAGAGAACCAGAAGCGGTTCAATCGCGTAGTAGGGATTGTAGGAGTATTTTTATACCTTTGTATCGCGTGTAATAAAAGTCAGCTTTGTGCGTAACAGTAGTTTATTTAGCTATCTCCTCGCGCATCGTATTCGCTCCTCTTCACGCGGCGACGTAGAGGGCCGTGGTCACGGTCTTGGCAGTAGGAGTGGTGGCGACAGCCCGGTGCCTTCTCCATTGAGCTATCGTCGGCTGATATAGCGCCGCGGGCTGCTATACGCATTGTTTATGTTATTTCATCTCAATAAAACTATTCCACAACAAGACGGAGAACCTGTGATCAGATTTTTGTATGCACTTACCAGTTTGAATGTCCATTTGCCGAATCATATTTGGCATAAAAATGAGCTTCGATTATTTTTATCCAAAAATTCGCCGCATAATAAGCGGCAGCCACTCTTAGTGCTTTTATTTGTGACTCGAATTTATACTTTCAATTTTCTTACCTTCAATAAAACGAGAGCCAATACTTTCTGGGCTTAAGAAGTAAAAGATTAGAAGTAAGGTGAGAGCTTTTAAAAATCGACAGTGGCATCACGATCAGAGGCAAAAGTTGTTAATCTTGTCCCGGCCCGCGAAGTTCCGGTGGGCCGCCTCGCGTTACACAACAAGTAATTAGTATGCAGCGAGTTCGCGTGGCATTTTTTCACATTATACTAAGTCCCAAAGAAAAACTGTAGGAAGTACATGGGGTGGAACGGGGGGCCACTCCAGCGATTCCCAATAATTCATTAGAGCGGCGTCACGGGGTACGAATTAAAATTAATGATTCGCGAGGACAGCAGCCGGCTCCGAGCATCTAGCGCATTACCGGCGCGCTTTTTATCCCTATAGATAACTTAACCCCCCGTCGAACAGGTGTCGAATCGACTTTTCATGCTTAGTTGTTTTAGTAGTTATGCAAATTCTTTGTGATCTGTTCTATTCATCTTTATTATGTTAATTCCAGCCTTTTAGAAACAAATAACCATGAAATAAGATAAGACAATTTTATTCATAAGTATAAGGTGTGATAGTTCACCGTCTACGTAAGCACGGTGAAACATCTAGTCGGTGGATGAGTCACTCTCGGGAAGTAGGTAGGTATCAACTCTAATACCGACTATGCAACAACAAGGCAAGGCACCGAAAGCAATTTAGGATCATCCCCACAGATCAAGTTATAATAAGTAGGTAGGCGCAATATTGTAGGTTATATTAGCAAACTTCCGGTTGATTCCACTCCGGGATTGCAAATACATTGTCGCGAAATGACTTGATGAGAATTCGGGCGACGCGAGTCGACATACAAGTCGCGTTTCCAGTTTCTCGTCACGTGCGCTGCCTCAAATAAGGCTTACCACCCTCCCTGGTACCGCCTTCTCTCACGTCAAAAGCAAATTTTGCAGAATATCTAGTGCACCTAAAATCTTCACTCTCCTGATCAGACGAAGACACTGCAAGCATAAGTATGCCTTACATTCTGTTGCACTGTAGATTTAATATTATGTAAGCTAAGATCAGAAAATTCGAGCCAGTCGCCTTAAGGGTAGGAACCTAAACTTTTGATTTTCTTAACCGTGAAATGAAATTAATGCGATGATTATCATTATGTTAGTAAATAATAAATAAATATTATAGGACATTATTACACAAATTGACTAAGTCCCACAGTAAGCTCAATAAGGCTTGTGTTGAGGGTACTTAGACAACGATATATATAATATATAAATATTTATAAATACTTAAATACATAGAAAACACCCATGACTCAGGAACAAATATCCATGCTCATCACACGAATAAATGCCCTTACCAGGATTTGAACCCGGGACCATCAGCTTCGTAGGCAGGGTCACTACCCACTAGGCCAAACCGGTCGTCATCAGTTAGTATTACTACATTTTTCGTACGGACATACCTCGATACAAAATGTCTGCAATTTTGGCTGTAGTATTGGGAATAGGAACAATATTTTATAAATATACAAAGTGCTTGTCATCATTGTTTACTAAGCATTTTTCTACATGTGTAACTACTAACAAAAATATGGATTTGAAAAATCCAATTTTTTTTTTTTTCATTTTCATAAATAATTTTTATAACATTTTGCGATTTGGCTTAAGATAATAATTTGTGTTAGGGTTTCAGAAAAAAATACCGTTCTGAAACAATTAGTCCACACTGTCATTATCAGCTCCGCCGCAAAAAAAATCCTTGAGATAATCACCCCATAAGATCAGATAATTCGAGCCAGTCGCTTTAAGAGTATGGACCTAAACTTTTGTTATTCCATATGTTATTTTCTTAACCTTGAAATTAAATTAATGCGATGATTATCATTATATTAGTATTACTATATTTTTGCGTACGGACATACCTCGACACAAAATGTCTGCAATTTTAGATGTAGTATTTGGAACAGGAAATATATTTTATACCTAAATATACAAAAAGTGTTTTCTTTTTATCCGTTAACTTCGGCGAATAGCTTAATACATTTAAGGAAACTCAATATCAATGGCTAGTTTAGTGGATTCGAATATTTTTTTTTATTCAAACAAAATAATTAAATGCTCCATCTACCTCCTTTGTAGAACAGGCATTATAATTAACTCAACCAAACAATTGAAAAGTATGATCGACGTCCATATCATTTCGAACATCGATAGTTCGAGATACTGTAGGAAATTTTCTTCTTTCGTTATTTCAAGTATACTATGACCGATAAGTAAGTATTACCTATTACAAGAATAAACCATTATTTCCTTTAAATTTACAATAAAAATATTTATTTGTGAAGTGAACCTAAGAGAAAATGTCTGTAATAATCACTTTTTACGGACTGTAACGTAGCTATGTGGAAGTCTAATGTACATTATACTAAAAATAAATAAAACTCCAACGCTGAACTAATTGAGCTGCTAATCTAGTACCGAATCCTTTGTATATTGAAACAATATGCGGCAAACATCCACCGTATTTGTGAAGAAAATATATTTACTTGGCGAAAAAAGGGATGATAACGTGACTGTGGGCTAATCGGCTGACATCCTCAACTTTGTTGTTCTTATTGGTGGTGTTCATAAGCCTGACTCGACGTCGTCCGAATCCTAAGCAGGAACTTACCCCCAAACAAATTGAGGACAATATCTGTTGGCACTTCCTTGTCACCCTACGCGTTATTAGCATTGGAGCAGACGGGCAGTTGAAACGCCGCGTCTACATAATTAAGGACTAACGGCCCGATTAGAAGAATGAGATACGACAACGATAAGTTGTGGTTTAGATAAGTTCTCACTTAGATATCGTTTGTATGTCGTATAATTGAGAGACGCAGCTCGATTCGGGCAACCAACATGTCACTTTGAAGTTAGTTATTTACGATACAAGTGCGACACGTAGAAAATTCGTAACGAGTGGCGATAAATTAAAACACGACCGAAGGGATTGTTTTAAATCAACACGAGTTGCGAATTACCTATTCGCACATGTATCGTACAACGTTTTACAGTACATATGGCCCTTTAAATGTTCGACACAGTAACGTAATATGCTAATTTTCGCACTAGTGCGGTAAAGTAACACCATATGTACTGTAAACGTAATTTTAGTTGACATTGATGTTACAACATTGACTTTTTTATAGAAAAATGAAACTATGTTAAAGCGTCGAATATAACGTACGAAAATAATTGCTGTAAGTATATTTCTTGCAGTAGGATCTAGTAGATTTTACGATTGGCTATTATTTCACATGGAACAATTCACAAATAGTTATTTTCAGTCATTACACATCAAGACATAAGACATTATATATCAAATTAAAATGGACGTTATTAAATATTTCTCATTTAAAATCATCACTTAAAAAGTCAATTCTATTAGCCATAATGACAACTTTAAATTTGCATCAGATTACTTTGCCATACATGTGGATAAAACGCAACTTTCTTACAGGTTTTTGAAGTACCAAGAGAGCCTTCACGAGTTGGTATGGTGAAAAGGAATTTTTATTCTCATGCTCTGAAAGTGGGTCATTGTTGTTCTAAAAAGTGTGCAGAAAGTGTTACGTGTCTGGACTAGAGCATTTTACTTTCCAAGTACCTTTTATTTTTATTTTTTACGATTTATTTGTTATAAATGGATTTCTTATACAATTTCCATTCTGCTATTTAATTCCCCATTTTATAAATATCGATACTTGTACCTTAATTGTTAATTAAAAGATTTCTTGAGCAATACTGTAAAAGTATGTACTTAGTCATGTTTTTTACTTTCCTCGTATTCGAAATGAAAGGCCCCATTTCAGACTCGGGACTATTGACTACTACTACTGTAGAGAACTCCTCGACAGAAATGAGTGCGTTTCATCCCTTGGTTAACAATCTACTATTATTTATCGGTTGATTGGCAGAATACCTTCTAGCATTAAGTGCACCATTTCTATAGTGCAATAATATTTGAAAAAACTTATATAACCGTTTTCAAACGACTACTTCGCAAGCATCTTCAGTCAGAAGAACTTAAATAAGGTTCACCATCATGTATATGTACATAATTATATGTATTAGTCTATCTTTCATACATTATATAAATAGTAGTATTTAACTATTTATATATTTTTAATATTATTTGACTTCACGTTTAATTTTTTCCTTATTATTTGTTATTATTTTTTCCTGCACCAACATACACAAATGTCTCTGTTTGACCCAATGGTTGGGAATGGTAGAGAATGCCTTTGGGTATTAAGTTCGCCATTTGTACATTTTCTTTATGTGTGCAATAAAGTTTAAATACATAAAATAAATAAATATAATTATGTTATAGAATAAACCAATCAAAACTTACGAGTACATCATATACGTCGTATCTGGTAGGTATCCCCTGGGATTTTTGGCTGAACTTCAAAATGAAAAGAAAGTCTCGTCGTCGTGAGCAATAATGTTGTTTAAAGTTAAAGTGTAATATTGATAGCTTATTATGCAGTGAACTAAGGTGGGAGTGTGCAGCTAATGAAGAATTAGTCTTGAAACGCGTTTAGCCATTTTTTTCTCAACACCCAAGGTTATTTGTATTAGTGCTCCTTACAAAACTTTGTTCACGGTTACCTTTTATTTATTGGAATTATTTTTTTCGCCATGCACTAAGACGCAAAAAGTAATATTACTTTCCCTTTATATTGAATACATATTACGATAGCGTTTTGAACGCAGCTCTGGTTGGTCAGGCGTCTATTATACACGGAAACTCGTCCGTTTTCGTTTTAATTGGTCACTAGTCGTTAGGAATCTCACTATGGCGAGCACGTGCGTACGGCTATGTATCAACTTGATTACGTACTCAAAATAATAGACAAAATATGTCTGTAGGCATAATTCACGTGGGGTATTATTTATTATTTGATGTACCTATAGGTAAGCATATGTTTCAAGGTAAACACATGACGTAAACATGTTACAGATTTGAAAAAGAAAACAATAGAGATATCGTTAAGTGTCTACTTAGATACTAGCAGATAATAAAGCTGTCTTAAAACTTTTACCTAGAACACGAAATGTCTATTTAAATACGCCATAAACGGGAAAAAGAATAAGAATAAATATTTGTTAGTTCAGGCATTTTAATGTCCTTCCTGCCTAGTACCAGATTTTAAGGCTTTGTAAAAGATATAAAGCATGTGCGTGACTCGGCAGGCGCCGCGAGGTCGCCCCGCCGTACAATTGTGTAGTCTCTATAAAACTCGACCAGGCGGACGTGACCTCGGAAAACTTATTACTCTACCCTGCCATTGTCTGGTTATTTAGATGGTCGAGGGATGGGGGAGATCAGCAGCAAACTGGTGGGTGAATAAAGTGGCTAATATGAGCAGAGCACGCGTATGGAAATTACAGTGGAATCAATCACGAACCACCAAAACATGCGCGGCAGTGCGATAACGGACCTACAGATAGTGAAACTATTCATACAATACCTAATGGCCCCATGTTTTATTTGTAGATTGCAAAAAACTTACCTACTTATAGGAACTTAAATTTTAAGCTTAAAGCCTACGAGTAATGTATCTCAGACAAAAATACTAGGAACAATTTCAATTTTAGAGGACGAGAAAACGATTAGGATCAGGCGGTTTTTGTAGTCTTAGGATGGTTAAAGGCAATATTAGACTCCGTTTGTTTTAGATTAGAATTATTCTAACCTCAAAAGTAGTACTTTTTCTTCCAAAATGCTAGGGTTCCTAAGGTATCTAATATTGCGATTTGATTTTGAAGGAAAAAGTTACTACTTTGGAGGTAATAAAATTTCTAATCTGAAAAAAAAAACGGGGTTAATTAAGAATAAAATATTAACCTGTTACTACTACTCAGGTACCATCTAGTTAAAATTCAATCATTAATCATCAAGCGAGAGCTGGAAGAAGACAACATTGCAGAAGTTCTATGATTTGAATTTCAACTTCGCTTTAAGTGTCGTCATAAAATAACTTATTCTCGCAATGAAAAATCCCCTCATATAACGAAAGCCTTCCGCGGACGACTGTACGGGCCTGTAACGTTTTTCTTATGGTAAGTTGGTTTCTGTAGTCACATTGAACACACATAAAATCAGATAATAAAATACACATCAGAAAATTCAAAATCACTTACGTTTCAGGACGAAGACAACATGCGGTGTCCTAGCATGCCAATAAATATGTAAATGTCGAGAATAAAATTTTGCTTTTGAAGGCGGTAGTCGCGATGAGGCCACTTTGATGTGGCCGTTGCTGTATCTAGCTTACGCAGTATTACGATATAATTTTATGACGCCGGCTATTCCTTTGGCCATAAAATACACTATTTAGGCAAAATATTAAAAAATATTTTTGTGGAACTATAATGATCCGCCTGTTGTCTGCTTCTATCACTAATCAATTGTTTTTCTTTAAGCTGTATCTTTTACCGAGGTGTGCCAATAAAGAGTATTCTATCTATGATTGAATATGGAATATTATATATACTAACGTACAAGCAAGAAATAGTAGATTGTTATCCAAAGGATGAAAGGCACTAATTTCAGTCAAGGTAGTTTGTCAATAGTCCGAGACTCATAAGGTGCCTTTCACCCTATATAATTTATGAATATTAGCGTTCTGATATTAAGTTAACATAGCGAAAATAGGTACATGTATTCGAAAGGAATGCCATTGGTACATCATTGATAACTCACCAAGAATAATAGGGGGCCTAAGTTGCTCCCTTGAGAAACACCTAGTTGTACTTCACAAAAGACTGAGCAATAGTTGGCTTTGGCAAAACTTTTCACTACTCTTTCTATTTTTACTACTTCGTACACTGTTTTCTTTGTCAGAAATAGCATTCTATCCATTCAAATGCAACTCGTCTAATCCCATAACATTCAAGCTTGCTTTGCAAGGAGTTTGTCATGTGCAACACAATCAAACACCCGGCTTACGTCTAAAAATATTGATAATATTGGTAATTTGCTATTCAGATTTTCAGATACATATTTAACTAAATCAAACCAAGCCAATTCAGTTGAATCCCTCTTCTGAAGCCATATTGTTCTGTCTGCAGTAGGCCCTTTTTTTCACAAATCTGGCTTGTTCTGGCGCAATTTCTCTGGACAACTATGCTTTCAGTCGCTCGTTTATGATGTGTAACATTATTTTGATAGCGTGTGTTATCAGGGCAATTAGTCGAAAGTTCCTACACATCTTCATGGAACCCTTTTTATGGAGAGGCGTTAAGACTGTGTGAGCCCACTCAGTGGGCCATTTGCCTATGAGCCAGATCTTGTTGCAGAGGATGCAGAAGATTTTAACGCCACGCTCTCCCAATGCTCGTATGGTTTCAATTGGGATCTCATCTTTCCCTGTGGCCTTCCCATTCTTAAGATGTTGAATAGCGGCTCTTACTGTTGTCTCAAGAATATCCGGTTCGAGCATGTAACTCGCAGGTTCCGTGGGTGCGAAATTGCGCGACTGAGGGTCTTGAAACAAGGACTGACTATTCCTCCAAACTTCCGAAATTTTGTCCAGTTCAGTGACTACTCTGCCATTCAACGGCCCAGGTTTTGGACGGCATCATTTTCGTGATGAGACAGTTGTAGTAATGAGCGTCTTAGCTCAATCCCATAGTGCATCGGGTACTTCGTTAGCCAACTTTGCTTCAGACCAATGTGACCAGTTCTGCTCGACAGTCGAACGGAATCTCCGAACATTCTTCATCTCCAGCTTTCTCGGTTTTTTAATCGTTCTAGCTGGTAGTAGCTTGAGCTGTAGCCTATAAATCAAAAGTTGGTGGTCAGACCCGCAATCAGCTCCAAACGTATGGCCGTTTGTTACAGATGATCTCCATAGCGACCGTCATAATGCAATCTATTTGATTGCGAGTTTTTCCATGAGGCGATACCCAAGTGTGTCTGTTGTGTGTGTAGAGTGTGTGTGGGTGTGTGAGAGTGGTGTTGGCAAAGGCTATTCAAAATCAGCAGGTAGTTTTCAGAAGCAAATTCTAATAAAGGTTCACTTCGGTCATTTTGTTTCCCGTTCCCAAATCTCCCCGCGCATTTTCCCAGCTGGTGAGCGTTTTCTCTAATCTTAGCGTTCTAGTCTCCCAGGATGATCAATAACTCTCTATCGGGTACCTTCGTTAATGTGGATTCTAATTCGTAGTACTTCTTGATTGCTCCATCACTTGCGGTAGAGGTGGGGGCGTATACTTGAATAATATTAAGATTCATAGGTGAAGCTTTTATCTTAATGCTGATAATCCGATCGCTTACTGGCTCGTACCCCATCACACATTGTTTCAGATGTAAAGGTATTAAAAAGGCCACGCCGTTGCTCCTACTGATGTCGTTACCAGAAAAGTAAATAACGTGGTGCTCTGTCAATAAATGTCCGCTGCCTTCCAATGGGTTTCGCTTAGGCCACAGATATTCACACCAGCTCTGACTACTTCTAGTTCCAACACCTTAAGTTTTCCAGGCTGGTTCAAACCGCGCACATTCCAAGTTCCTATCGTCTGGAGGCGTCCGAGTTTGATGAATTTTCCAGTAGTAGAATTTCCATGGAGGCCTGGTCTCCTACCCCGCCATGGCCTGTAGCTAACTTCACACCGCGCTCCCCGGATGTAGCGCGGCGCCGGTTCCTAATCGGTTCGCAGGGCGATAGTGTCTCATTTGTGTGTGCTCTCATGTGACTTTCTTGGGAATGTAGCCGCAGTGGTTTCCCATTGCATTCTACCAGATATTTTAGGAATTATTTAGTCTCCAAGGCTCGCTGTAGCCATGTTATTACAATCTCATTAAATATCCTGAACTGGCAAAATATTAATATAAAATCCACGGCAGCTTTTGTGAATCAATCTATACATATGCTACGACATTTAGCGTTCAGTTTCGTTGTGTGTATAAATATAGTTCCAGTAGTAACCTTAAAACGTAAAAAAACAATTGTTTATATCCTGGACAGTTAAATAAATGTATCAACATCAAAAGCTAGATATAATAAATAGGATTTATTCATAGAATAATATCACGGTGCTTAGGAGCGGAAGAATTTGAATGTATGTAATGTTATGCAGGTTGATTTTTCGAGCCCGGGTCGAACATGGGGCATTTGAATAAACTGATACGGCCGGAGAGTTGGAAAATATTGTCCGCAGAGGTTTCGTAAGGCTTCGATCGTGGTGTTTTGCTACAACGGGAGCTGATATTAGATTTCAAATCAGCCTTATAGGGCGCGTTTCAAAATACGCTGGATTAGGATTGGTGACGCCAGAGTGTATATCGGGTTTACTTTGATCTCACCAATTAAAAAATATATGCCTAACGTCAATGTGCTGTTCTAAAAAATACATACTTCCAGTTTTATTTGTTCCATATCACATATTTTTTTCAATTTGTAACCCAAAAAATTACAAATATAAATATAACCCTGTTACTGAGCGATTCTGTCTGCTGTCGGCGAACTGTATACCTACCAAGTATAATAAGTTTGGAAATATAATATATAAAACCACATAATTGTTTGGTGTTTTGTAACCTCACCAAACCCAATTTAATTAAAAATCCAGTTATAGCTAGACGGTTAAAAAAATTAACAACTACCGTTATAACGATTAAAAAGTACAAAATATAATTAAATATAAACAGTTAAACAATATACATATAGAAATCAAATACTGCATTACAACAAATTATGAAAGCTGATCAAGCGTAAGTCGGTCTTAACACATTCACCGGTGAGCTACCGTCGTAGCGCTACAGTCGATAACATGGATTTCCTGGTATGTAGTGGGAATGTTTCAAGGAGGCAAAACGACTGCTAAATGGGCTAAGGAAATATAACACTTGTGTGATGGTACGAACAAAGGTTCGTAAAGACAGAATCTGTAAAGACAGATTGTTTTCATTTTGTAATATTGGTACAGCAAGATTAGGTACAGTCATGTGCAATATAAATAATTGGAATCAATGTTAAAATGAAAAAAAAAAAATAGCTCCATTTTGATATAAAGTTATGGTTTTTACCCTAGTAGAATGATATTATATTGCACTGTCACCTAAGTAAGTATAAAATGCCCTGTGTGCGTTAATGTACAACATATTTTCGCTTTGTAGGGAAATATGCTGCAACAAGCTACGGTTGCTCTACGCATGGAGCACGGACACGAGTCGGTTGAATTTAAATCTTGTTTCGAAGTTATTTTAATTTAAATTTCTTACTAATACAGGCACTTTAGATTCTAGAACAGTGTCGTATGATTAGTAACTAGACCACAGATTGACAACTGATTCTTGGAGTGGTGTTCCTAGGCTGCAAGAAACCCACTGTTGCCAGGCTGAAAGGTGGTGCCGTTTTCCCACCAGCCCCTCGTTTCACAAATCTATAAGGTGTTAACAAATTAGTTACTGATATTTTGAAAGACGGTACTTTACATTAAAACAATTAACTTTAAATGGATATTAAGAAAACTTTTCATAATATGTTTTTTATTTATTTACCGAACAATAAATAAATTATTAATCTATCTAATAATAATCATTTTATAAATTTTACTGACTCTATATTTAATACTTTCTGCCATGTCAATAATTGTTTCTCTTAAGTGTAATAATCGACGTGACATTTGATTTATCAACGTGAAGTGACCAGTTAAAAGAGGTTCGAGAATCTGTTCAATGAGGTCTCATTTAATTATAATATATCATTAACAGTGTGTTAAACTTAGCAAATTTGTTTTCTGATTTTCTCCTAAATACATCATAAACCCTTTCATAATTACATCGAGTATATTTAATTATGAAAGGGTTTATGATGTATTTAGGAGAAAATCAGAAAACAAATTTGCTAAGTAAAAATACACTGTTAATGAGATAATTAAATGAGACCTCATTAGCCGAGAATTAGCTGTAAAAATATTGGTAACTAATTTTAGCACCTTATATTTGCGTGCTATGTAAATATCAGTACTTATAGTCACATGAGACAATGAAAAGCGAGCCCCATCATTATCGTTTCACCACTCGTTACTGGGGTTGTCACCTAATGGCCGAGCCGCGGCCCGCTCAGCAGATCCGGCACCGGTTCCCTACCATTACACGCTGTACTCACACTTACATTAACGCTCTGCTAGATGAAAGATAAACATTTGACGTGAGGATAGGGCGAATCCGTATTCTCGTCACACGGACCGGGTTAATTCAATAGCTGATTGGATTTGGGGCACGCTGATCTGAGAGGGTGTTTAGAGCTTGCGACTGTTGTATATTTTCACTCCTTAGAACCAATGGAGCTTGAACAATTTGGAGCATGTAATAACTAGGATTACGTTTGAATCTCGAGGGGATTTTCATAAAGAAAACGACAGCTCTTTAAGGAATCGAGATTATCGATAGATAAAATCTCAAAGTATAATGTGTTCTTTTGAATAATTAGGCATGAAACAGCATATAAGAATAATTAATAAACATAATACGAAGAAATGCTGCCAGCATCTACGGCACCTACAGTTTTATTTATCTTTAGATACTTATAGAATTTAAGTAGTATTAAAAAAATCCAGTATACTACTTTAAACTTTGACCTTTGCTTAACTGTCTATATAATGTCATCTAGTGCGCTCACTGACTTCGAGAGTTTGAGAGATTATATACATTGACTGACTCTTCAGTATTGTTAAGGTATAAATTTACAACAATATTGAGAGGTGCAATTTAGTAATCTTGGTATGACGACCAGTGTATTTTGTACTTTGTCAGTTGTTTTTTGTCATATAAAAAATAGATTTGACAAAATGCTACACTACAATGCTACAGTAAAAATTGTATATCCTTAAACTACGTCCAAAGGAGAGCATGGGCACTGTGAATGTCATCTCGCTTTCTGTGGTAGGGCACAGCATAGCGGATGTCATTCCAGATCTAGAGAAGAGCTCAACTGGACAAGTACTTCCACCTTACAGAAAGCTGTAGCCAAATAACACTACACCCTACTAGGGCTTTAGGGCAATCCCGCGGGATCCCGGTATTTCCGGGATCCCGCATGACAATTAAGACTATTAATACAAGGCTAAAACATATTGAAACTATCAACCTACTTCCACATTTCAAGTCAACCATAGAATCAAATATAAAGTAAAATAAATACACACCTTCATTAATGATAACAGAAATCAGTACCCCTAGTGTAAATAAATTCGATTTCCAAACGACGTACGCGTTTGCGTTTAGTCTCATTTTGTATTGAATTTCGAAAGAGCGCGCCAAGCGGGACGTTTTGGAAACTCAAAATCCTATACAAAATGAGACTTAACGCAAACGCGTTCGTCACGTTATGATGTCGATCAAAGTTACACTAGGGGTACAGAAACTAAATATTATTTTTTATTTAAAAAATATAATCAGTTTGGTCAACTTTCTGTTGAGAATATTAGCAAAGAAAACAACATGGATTTTGACTAACTACTGCGAATTTTAGGGACAATATATCCAGCCACAGGAAAAGGCATACAAACGGCTTCCACGCTAATCGGCGGAATACTTTCAAAGCATAAATATTTGCCAATGGACTTGCCACAGTAATGATCATTCATCTCTTTTTTGTTTATAGACTCAAGTGTGTTCGTCCGAGATGGTGATGAATGAAAAAGCTGGCAGGCTGATGAATTATAATCAGCTCTATTTTTTGTTGCATACTTCAGAATGAGGGACTGCAAATCCCGCGGGATCCCGTGCTCGCAATCCTGCAACAAGCGGGATTGAAAAAATACCGGGATACTCGGAATACCGGGATTGGAAGCCCTACACCCTACACATACTCATAGTGTTATGTTCCTGTCTGTAGTAAGGTTGCCAGAGCTCAACGAGGCTGCGGAGAGTTAGGGTCGGTAACGCGCATATTGCACCACTCCTCAGGAGTTGCAGGCCTACATAGTCAACGGAGACTGCTTAGCATCGGGCGGGCCGTATGCTCGTTTGCCGCCGACGTAGTATAAAAAAAAATCGACTAACTAACAGGCCAACTCGAATGTGCTCTGACATCGATATTAGAATGATATTGGTATCATGTACCTAGTTTGTATACTGTCTATTATAAATATCACAGTGTATTAGTTCGCTGAAATGCTGTGTAAATTTTTTGATTAATTAAAAAAAATGGTATCATATTCATATCAGTTACCTGTCATTCGCGCGGGCGCTGTCTTGCTCGTACTAACATGTGCGGACAAGATTGAGCGAAATAAACGCGCAAATGACAGCTACGTGATATTATTCCAATATTTATTCTAACGGTGTAATGTTAAGTGCACGTTCGAATTGGCGTATAAAAGTCACACCAAGATTTTGCAGTGACAGGGTATGAAAGTGCCTCAAACGTTAAATTTCTATGAAAATATGAAGCTTATAAGGCTTAGGTTGAAGTGCCATTGCCACTTACACACTTTGGAACTTGAATATCTATACAAATTTACATTACACGGACTCTGAAATAATACACTTTTCAGGAAAATCGCAGGTCAAATTTTATCTTATTAACATATTGAGTCCAAGTTAATCATAAAACAAGGAGCAAGTAGACCGAAACCATTATGAAAATAATTTCGTACCTACGTACTACCTTGGAAAAGGGAGTCAAGTACCAGCAGAAATGAAAATATATTTCGGACAGGTTATTAAAAAGTTTCTGATGGTGTAAAAGTTTTTGTTTTCCCGGTAAGTTATATTCGGTTCTTCTGTTCTAGCGTGCATTATTTATCTCGGGTCGTTCCATGTAAATGTGTAACGCGACCGTGGGTCGTCACTTCGCTCGTTTTTATATTCCATCTTGTGTTGACAGTGCATTGTCCTGTGGGATTATTGAGTTGATTTGTTTGCCACGCGACGGCTATGACTCGCCGACGTTCCGAAGGGTAAGTTCGTGCGGCGTAATTGAGATGAGGATGCGTGACTGGTGGATCGTGTACGCGAACATCCTAGCTAGGGATATCTATGATGCGTGATTTCAACTTGCGAATACATTGGCTATCAAACAAACAATCAAAATAAACACAACAATAAAAACCGGCCAAGCGCGAGTCGAACTCGTCCCCGTCATTATTTTTGAACCTTTTTTTATGAAGATCTCGCACTTGTCCTAAGGCGTAGTAGTTACGGGAAACGGAGAGAGGGAGGATGTTTAATTTTCGCCTATTTTCTTAAATACTTTTGAATTTTTTTAAAATTAAAAAAAAATATCCTCACAGCTAGCTACCAATATATTAGCTTTAGCTGGCCGCTAAGTTAAAAATTAATTTATTTTCATTAATCGTCCGCCTTAAGATGAAAGGGGACGACCGCCCGGAACCGCCTTTCCATATAAACGTATTGGTCCACATTTTCCTCTCCAGATATTAACATTATTAAAATATTTTTCACAAATTGATGTGTTTTAATCATAGCTATGCCCGATCGTTTCATTTATGTATTTTTTCAATATTATACGAGTTAAGAGTACTTATTTAAAAATTTGTATTAAATCTGTTTTTCGTTCCTAATTTTATAAGAATTAAACAAAACTAAAAAATGCCTATGACTAAAATATATAATATTCTGTAATAATATTTTCCATAATGTCAATATACAGGGAGTAAAACGAAGACTACGTTTGTATGGAGAATCGATCGTCCTCTTTCCTCTTAAGGTCACCGACTTACATAATTATGTGCACCAAATTTCAACTCAATTGGTCCAGTGGTTTTGGAGCAAATTGGCTGTGACTGACGCACGAGTGATCCTATAAGACTCTGTTTTATCCATTTGAAGTAGGTACGGAACCCTAAAATTATAGTACTTACATAATTTGCTCTAAACAGTTGTTAGACAAAAGACTAAAAACTAAATAAATCATATGATAACATGATAAATACCTCCCCAGTCTACCTGTCAGTCACCACGAACGTAAAGTCACGTTCGAAACGTCAGGCCATATAATAAACGTAAGTTTACGCAATTAAGTCATGTATTCGTTTTAAAACTATGAACGAAAATCGTGTTGGTTTAAATCAATATATGATAAATACCTTTTGCCTATTACCTATAAAGTGGTTTCCTTTGCTAAAGCAATAAAAAATATTTGTTTGCAAAGGAAAACTAAACTATATTCCACTAAGAAAAGCAGAGCAAAAGGTATTTTTCAATCCCGAGAGATATTCCGGAGTGACCTTGTGTTTTGGTACAAATGTGCGGCCCGTTTTACGACCATCCTACCCGTGTCCTCGTTTGTGTAGAAATGTGAATTTTGCCAAAATCAATCGTACATTTCGATTTTATTAAGTAGGTACCTACTTTGAAGTGTCCTTTGAAATAGTACGTAAGTATAATAAACAAAATAAGCTTGTAATTTTATACGCAAATGTAAGTAGGTAGGTATATAAAATAAATCCGTGTCGGCTATGAGACTGCTAAATAGGCGGCGGGGACACATCGCAGAAAAGTGATGCGAAAAAAATCCCCTAATCTAGTAAACAGGGGCCAAATGACTCACTTCACGGCGGGGGGCGCCACGTATGCGGTGAAATTCGGGGGACTTAATCTTTACGGGATAAAGTAAAAGGAGACATGACCCAGGTGGCGCGCCAGACGCCGCTTGGCGTAAATTGCGGGACCCTTTGTCTTTTTGTACCGCTACCTACGTCCGGGGCTTTCTGTTAATTATGAAAGTGGGACTAATTTAAATAATATTCATTTACATGTGTAGGATCTGGGTTCGGCCATGTTTTCTAATTCGTAAGCCTCCAAAAAAATTAAACAAATTTACTAGGTAAGGCTTTCCTTTGTTATTTTAATGTATATAATACCTTAGTTAAGTATTAATTTTACGTTAGAATTAGTCATCATCATCATTTAAGAGTATGGCTCCTGTCGGTGGAGTAGACGCCAGTTTTCGTGGTCCTCGGCCAAGTTTTTCGGGTCCCTGTAAGACACATTTGCTTTTCCTTTTAGTTGCTGCGTGTAGCTTGCTCGTGGTTTTCCTCTTCCTCTTTTACCTTCGGTCTTGCCGTCCAAAATAGTTTTAAAGTAAGTGTCGTGTTTTATCAAGTGACCTATCATTTTTCCTCGTCTATTCTCTATGGTCCTCAGTAGGTTTCTCCTCTCTCCAACAATTCGCAGCAATTCCTCGTTAGTTTTTTTCTCAGTCCAACTTATTCTCTCCATTATTTTTCACAACCGCATCTCAAAAGCCTCTAATCGTTTTCTATCTTTGTCCACGTCTATCCTTCTGCCTTATTGTCCACGTCTCACACCCATACAAAGCGATGCTCCAGATGTGTATATGAATAAGGCGTTTTTTGTATTCTTAGACATCTTAGCCTTTAGCAAATGTTTTTTGGCGTTGAAAGCTGTTTTCGCCATTGCTATCCTTGATGTTAGAATTAAAACTGATGATTATTAGAAGACAATCAGTATAAATGTCATGCAAAAGGCTTCGCTAATTCGGACGGGCCGTTGGCGGATTACGACAGTTTCCGGATTATCGTCTGTAATTTTTTTGTGGTACAATAATCACTTAATAAGTTACTATAAGTATGTACATAAACATATTGGTATAATCAAACAAAGGTAATAAAATACTTGCTTAGCAGTAAAAAATATCTGTTAAGATGCAGTACCCTTACACTTAGTGAGAGTAAAGGGGACTTGTCGGATGACCCGCTTCTACTTACAAACGAAGTATCCATTTTCCTCTCTGGATTGACATTATGTTTATTTTTTACATAATTTGATTTATATTATCCATAGCTGTGCCTTATTCGTTTGATTTTTTTTTAGTTTTTTTTTTGATATCGCTTAATGTAGTCATATTGTATTTTTATCCTTAACCAGTAATGTAAGTAAATAAGGCCTACCATTTATATTTAAGTTTACATCTATAATTAGTCTTACCTTCTTCGATTAAAACAAAGTATATAAGTATGTAGGTATTTTAATTTTTTATGCCTGCACATATAAATAAATAAATAAATAAATATTATAGAATATTATTACACAAATTGACTAAGTCCCACAGTAACCTCAATAAGGCTTGTGTTGAGGGTACTTATATAATATATAAATATTTATAAATACTTAAATACATAGAAAACACCCATGACTCAGGAACAAATATCCATGCTCATCACACGAATAAATGCCCTTACCAGGATTTGAACCCGGGACCATCAGCTTCGTAGGCAGGATCACTACCCACTAGGCCAAACCGGTCGTCAATATACATATATAATTATTGTTATTGACCGAATAAACAAAAGTGTGGGTGGATCATGTTTCGAACGATTTAAATTAAATTAAGGTAGAGTAGGTCGAATTGTAGGAGTAGAATCTGATAAGTTGTGTATCCGGAAAAAATATAATGAAATGGAAACCAAATACCTAAAAACATACCAACGGAACATTTACAGCATCACCGGAACGGCCTTTCATGTTTAAACTTCGCATTACCTATAGGAGCTGGCCTGTGCGTCCAGTAGTACGTGAGGCGTGATCGCCGCGCGGCCGTCTGCGGAACACGGAAAACCGTTCAGACGCCCCTGCCCCCGACCCCACCCTCCACTTTTACGATGAATCTTCGTTTCTCCGCATCAAGAAGTAATTTTAGTGTTCCTTTGCCGATTCAATGATAGCACTCGGCCTGATTGGTTAAGCCCCTCTTTGATTTAATTTCGGGTTAAGTTGCTGCGGTTGGGTCCCACGGGTATCGGTTATGGTTCTGGCGCGCTGATGCCACTACGCTTTAATGAATCCGGCAGCCTTAAGAAATGGTTCTATTTACCGGCCAAGTCAGCTTCTCCCATTTTGTTTAATATACAAACATTACCTCACGGAAAAATCGTAATTGATTATAATTAGACACAAGCATTATTAGACAAATGAAATATTAACGTACCGATTCGAACTTTAAAATACGTTAAAAATTTCCTAATGATACGATATGGATTGGATATATCAGTGTCAAAAGCGACGTTTTTGTTGGAAGAAACGTTTCTTTTTGGTACTGACATATATAGGTAATCCATATCGTATCTTTAGCAAATGTTTGACGTATCTTAAAGTTCGAATGCTGGGGCCGTTAATATTTCTGGATTTTATAAATCAATGAACTGGACCAAATACAAACTCTTTTATAACTATATGTTTCGATAAAAAAGAAAGGGATGATAAGGATTACTTTAAAATATAAGTCTATATCTTTATATAAGGTATATACGGTGGAAAGTCATACCTAACCAGAAATTATATCCAAATCGATTCTACTGTGCTTTCCATTCAAAGATCGCGTACATTTTTTTCCTTTTATGTTTATTAGCTGCTCGCGCGTGCGACCTAGCACGGTACAATGTTCTGGTGTCTCGTCCACAGGGCCAGTTGTCATGAATACGTAATATAAAGGCAGGACGCGAATTCTTTCATTTATTATTCAATCATTCGTTCGGCGTGAGTCGGCTTTAATTTCATGGCGGCTGGGCACGGTGCCCCGAGCGACAGCCGCGTTCGTGAGTGTGGAGACCATTCCGATACTAATGTCTGAACTTGCACCATTCAGGCCGCACAGATTGACGTAGGTACAGTTGAGGACAATCATTTGTTAGCTAAAATTGTTTGTATTGCTAATGATTAATGTGCAAGTATTACTTGCTTTTACATTTTGTCAATTTAACATAAGCAAAGTAAAGTATAGATGTGAAAAAAATCTGTTAATATTTAAGTTGGAGCATATTCCTTACTTTGTTGGCCCTTACAGCAGAGTACTGCGAAAAAGACAATTCTTATTCTAAAAGGCTCGGTCGGCGAGGATGTGGTGCGAGTGCGTGCCCGTTTTGATTGAAACCGCCGCCCGCGCCACGCCGCGCGACCGACACCGAATTGAAAACGCAAATTTACTGACACATCTATTAACGGAAACGTGAAGAAGGCACAACCAGAAAATAGAGTAGGGAAGGAAAAAGCAGTAACTGTAACAATATTTTATTGTAGCATTCGGGTTCAGACTTCATTACAAAGTACCTACTTATTGCAAACACCCCTAACCCTTATGGTGCGACTCTGTCTGTCCGTCTATCACATTGCTAAATATCTCGAGAACTAAGTACTTATTTTCTTAAATGTTTCATGATTGGTGCAGTCTTCTTCTTCTTTCGTGTCGAGTCGCAGTGGTGCAGTTATCTCTGCTAATTAAAACAAAAATTAACTTCTTACACAGCTGTTTCAACAGACTGTAATGTTTTTTGCTTTAAACTTTGTGGGACAATATAAATACACCCGGCAATATTGCTCGCAGCATACATCTTTTGTGTAGCAGCAGTCGTAAAGAAACTCAAAGATGTTCTTAGAAGAATATGTGCACACAAAGCGCCCATTTGTGCATTTAAGAAAGCTTACGTGCATGTTCGAGGTATCTGCCGTCCCTCAGTCCTATCTTGAAACGTAATTTTTACAACTATCAAAGGGAGCATTACATTAAAATTCAGGAGACAGCCATGTGACCTTGTACTAGGAGCGAGAAGCGCCATGTCGCCGCGTGTAGGGGTCCCATGTACTGTCTTGTCTCCTATAAATAAAATATGTAGGAAAACGTCTCATAAAACGTATGCAAATGTGATGTATGTTTTAGTAATATGTATTTATGTAGAGTTGTAGTAACTTATTGATATAAGTTTTAAAGTAATATTGTCTGGTCGAGTGTGACCTTAGGTTGCCAGGATAAATTTATTTATAGATCCATTTTATAAAACAAAATAAATTCGTACATGGTTGCTTCATACCTAATGGCAAATACAGACATGACTTCATTTCAGAGTTCGCTAGTTCCGTTTAGTCAGGTGGCTGGTTGATCACGGTAGTAGATCGTATTTAAATAAATAAATAAATATTATAGGACATTATTACACAAATTGACTAAGTCCCACAGTAAGCTCAATAAGGCTTGTGTTGAGGGTACTTAGACAACGATATATATATAATATATAAATATTTATAAATACTTAAATACATAGAAAACACCCATGACTCAGGAACAAATATCCATACTCATCACACGAATAAATGCCCTTACCAGGATTTGAACCCGGGACCATCAGCTTCGTAGGCAGGGTCACTACCCACTAGGCTAAACCGGTCGTCAAATATTTGGAGACAAAAAGTCATATAAACTTTTTTTAGGTTCCGTAGCCAAATGGCAAAAAACGGAACCCTTATGGATTCAATACAATACAATACAAATACACTTTATTGCACACCTCAATAAGGAAACAGTACAAATAATACAACGCATAAAGAAGAGGTAAACAACAGGCGGTCTTATCGCTAAAAAGCGATCTCTTCCAGACAACCTTTATTCGTCATGTTCGGCTGTTTGTCCATTTATGTCACAGCCACTTTTTTCCAAAACTATAAGAACTATGTATACTGTTAAAACTTAGTAAGTAAGATGTATTCTATGAACCGCATTAAGATTTTCACACAAAAAAAAACAATAAATTTTGGGGGCTCCCTGTACTTAGTACTGAAACACATTTTTTTTTCATAAAACCTATACGTGTGGGGTATCTATGGATAAGTCTTCAAAAATGATATTGAGGGTACTAATATAATTTTTTTCTAAACTGAATAGTTTGCGCGAGAGACATTTCCAAAGTGGTAACCCCCCCCCCCCTCGCCCCCCTTGTAATTTCTAAAATAACAGAATGATAAAAATAAAAAAATATATATGATATACATTACCATGTAAACTTCCACCGAAAATTGGTAAAACGAGATCTAGTAAGTAGTTTTTTTTACTACGTCATAAATGGTACGGAACCCTTCATGACCGATGGGCATTCGCACTTGGCCGCTCTTTTTTAATTCGCATACTTTCAGAGTTAAACCAATTAAAATTTTTATTGTGTTTCAGTGCATAACGCCTTTTTGATGGCGATGCCACTACTATGGGACTTAAACTAGACGTCCTTATTGACAGATATCAAAGTGACAAGGAACACTGAATAGACTAGTTTTGACGAAAAAAATGTGCCAATTCCTATTAATCCATATATATCCATATTTTCCAAGAGCATGTATTTATTATGTACAAAAACATACAAAAAAAATTTTTTTGGCGGTATAGACTTATGTTTATATAAGATTTTTTCCTTCTTATGACCTCAGGAATACGTGGTTAATTTTTTTCCGTTTCCTCGCGGGCACCTTGTATATCGCTCTGTACCTGGTATTCCTAATAGGGCAATACAATATTGAAATGATAGAGAAGAATGATCTCGGGTCATATTTTCACAGTGAAATGGTATTATTGAAACAAACTTTCTTGAATCATGAATACACTAGGTAATTTCAAACTCAAATGTAGGGTCTGTCTGACCCCGTGAGTCACTCGACCGGCCTGATAACTTTGGACTTGGACCAGAATTAATAATATAGTTTGCAAACTGATTCCGAACTTAGTATTGAATCATAATCTTAGAACTTTAAAATTTACAGTAGGTATACTTAAGTACGGTAAATTTTCCTATGTCCATTAAATTCTTGTAACTCGTTTTTTTTGTGTAATTAAGCGATATAGGTACCTAATATACGTAAAACCAGCCGGATTGACTAAAACCATTAAAACAGTCTTAGTTATCTTAGTGTAGGAAATGAAGCAAGTTGTTGTATGGAGACCCATGCATTAATTTTTCAGTCGATGAAATTTTGCTTGGTTATTGTATAGGATGAGTCGAAACTAACATAAAAATATCCAAAAAAAAAACACTTCTAAGTTAGGTATTTATACGTAAAAATATAAATCTGTTTTTATTTTTAACCGAGTAATTCCTCTGTCCAAAATTATTTTACCAATTAAGTTATTTGTATCAGTATGTAATATTAGAAAAAAATCTAAAAATTTTGTCAAACATGTGATTTTTTTTAATGATAATTCCTTTTTTTGACGCTCATTTTCATCGGAAAATTGCTCTGTCATTTTTTTCTTCTTATATGATCTTAGAATATAATTTGGCGTAGTGGGTAAGAATATCCAAAAAAAATACATACCCAAATTTATGTATTTTACAACTATTAAAAACTGAGAGTGGAAAATTTCTCAGTCTGTATTCTTTTTAAATATATACTAAGTAGTCACGTATACACTTAAATTGAAAATATCCAAAAGAAATATCATCCAGAACACCGAAATTTTTGAAGCGAAGATAAATCCATCCCGCGGTTACGCAATAATATACCGTCTTCCTTTAGCAGTTAAGTGCAGATTAGTGTCCTTGTGCTACTAGTACGACCCGACCGCGTGACCCGCAGTCCACACTTAAGAAGGGAGTTGTCGTTGTCACTGATGTGCGAGTCTTTAGACTACATTTAGTGATTTTTGCGTTTTCTTTGTACCGAATAATATCACGCTAAAGACGTTAATAACAACCGACGTCAAAAACAACTAGGTTCTAGAATTTTTGCCACGTAATAAAGATTACCTATTTATTGTATGCTTATCGTTAATAAATTGCGATATCTTAAAACTTTAAAGGTCCCCTTTTTCAGTTTTTCTTAAATATCTCGTAAACGGTGGCCCATAGCAAAAAATGTTCTTTAACGTAAATAATATATATAAAATTGCCTAATCGAAAGATTCAGTGCACTTTTTCGCTAGGATCAACATTTAAAAAATATTAAAGCGGGAAAGTTAATTAAAATCAATTTTATGGTCCATTTTACTATATTTTCGTGAATAACCCGTAAATAGCAAAAACCTTGTTAAACGTAAATAATTTACACATTTTTTTTACAAAAAAGATTCAGTAAACTTTTTGAAAGTATAAATATTTAAAAAGATATTAAAGGGGGAAAGTCAATTAAAATCAATTCTAAGGTTCCTTTTCTTTCGTTTTTCGTAAATAATTTGTAAAGTATGATCCATAGCAAAAAATCTCTCATACATAAATATTATCCATAATTTTTTTTACAAGAAAGATATATGAAACTTTTCGCTAGGATCAACATTTAAAAAGATACTAAAGCGGGAATATTAATACTAATCAATTTTAAAGTCACTTCTTAGTTTTTCGTAAATAACTCTTAAATGGCAGCTCATAACAAAACAGGTTCTTATACATAAATAATTAACATAATATTTCCTACAAAAAACATACAAAACACTTTTCTCCAGGATCAATATTTAAAACAATATTAAAGGGGGAAAGTAAATGACAAACAATTTACAAGTCCCTAATTTTTTTGTTTTTCGTAAATAACTCGTAAACAGTGGCCCAATGCAAAAAGTTCTTTATACAGTAATAATAGAAATGTAATTTTGTACAACAAAAGTTCCGTAAATTTTTTCGCTAGGATCAATATTTAATGAGATATTAAAATTCATTATAATCAGTTTCCAGGTCCTTTTTAGGGTTCCGTACCCAAAGGGTAAAACTCCGCTGTCCGTCCGTCCGTCTGTCACCAGGCTGTATCTCATGAACCGTGGTATACAGTTGAAATTTTCACAGATGATGTATTTCTGTTGCCGCTATAACAACAAATACTAAAAAGTACGGAACCCTCGGTGGGAGAGTCCGACTCGCACTTGTTGGGTTTTTTTAGTCAGAGGGGCAAAG
Organism: Cydia pomonella; assembly: GCF_033807575.1. Taxonomy (NCBI): domain Eukaryota; kingdom Metazoa; phylum Arthropoda; class Insecta; order Lepidoptera; family Tortricidae; genus Cydia; species Cydia pomonella. The sequence goes on along the minus strand of NW_026907803.1, from coordinate 385,140 downwards.
TTACTTACAATGAATCCTCAGGTCTCTTTTTTAGTTTTTCTACAAAAGACATGCGGAACATTTTTCCCTAAGATCAATATTTATTAAGGTTTTAAAGCGAGAAACACAAATAATGTGCAGAATTGATTAAAATTAACTTTCGCGGTTTAATATCTCAATAATATTGATCCTAAAGAAAAAAGAATAGAAATCTTTTTTCTAGAAAATTTTATGTAAAACATAAATAATGTTTGAACGTGTTTTGCTACGGGCTACCGTTTACGAGTTACTTACGAAAACTAAAAAGGATTTTAAAATTGATTATTATTAACATTCCCGCTTTAGTATCTTTTTAAATATTCATCCTAGCGAAAAGTGTGCTACATATTTCTTATAGAAAATTTTATGTTACTTATTTATGTATGAGACATTTTTTTGCTATGGGTCATACTTTAGAAATTATTTACGAAAACTAAAGAAAAGGAACCTTAGAATTGGTTTTATTAACTTTCCCTTTTTAATATCTTTTTAAATATTGATCCTTTCACAAAGTGTACTGAATCTTTTTTGTAGAAGGTTTGTGTAGATTGTTTACATTTTACAGCGTTTTTTGCTAATTGCCACCGTTTACGAAAATATAGAGAAATGGACCAGAAAATTGATTTTAATTAATTTTCCCGCTTTAATATCTTTTTAAATATTGATCCTAGTAAAAAGTGTACTGAATTTTTCTTGTAGGAAATGTTATATAGATGATTTGCGTGATAGATCATTTTTTGATATGGGCCACCGTTCACGAGTTATTTAAGATAAACTAAAAAGGGACATTTAAACCCTCCCTCCCCCGTACACAATAGCGCCACCCCCATCTATCAGTACTTTCAGTATGTTATGTAAGGTACCTTTATCTACAACTATGCCAAAATTCGCTTATACACGAATTATTTCCCCGTTTTTTCCTTCGTTTGGTGGCCTAATACGTACGACTCGAATTGAATAAATTGAATTTAAGAATAGAAATATTTAAATTAGACACATCGCATAACCTACCTACTTCATTTGTAGGTACTATAGAGACTATACTTACGGTAGGTACTACACAGACAGGCAGGCATACGGCAGGTCAAAAAAGAAACAAGTAGAAATATTTTTTAAAACAGTAACCTATGCACCTAGGCGATACGCGAATGAATAGAGAAGAAGCAAGCTGCCACCGCCGGGTAGGCGCGGCGCGCGCGCTGGCGGCGGCCGGTACCGCTCCCGCACCCCGCTTGTACACCCCGCTCCCTACACACTGCTCCCGATATGTTAAGTTTTTAATACGCTCGTTATTTTTTTGGATGTTTTTATAGTTGGATGGAAATAAAACTGTGATCTTAATTCAATAAATAAAATGGATAGAGAAATTTTTCATAGCGAGTAAAAAGGCAATTTCTGAAAATAGTATAGTTACATGGATTTTTTTTTAGATTTTCATTTTGTAGCTATAAAACGGCAATAAAATGGCATTCCAGTGAAAAAATTGGACGGAGTAATTTTCCGGTCCAAGACACGTCCAAAAATTATATTTTATTAATATTGGTATTTCTGCTGGGATATTTTTTTTGGATATTTCATATATTGTTGTAATTCGTTACATGAATATGTCTAGTGAAGAAAGTTTGAACGGAGCATTTTTCCGTAAAAAGATATTAACGATTTAATACTTTAGGTATTTACTTAAATCCTATTATTATTATTCTTTGGAAATTAAGACAATACTTTTTATTTATTGATACTTTATCATACTGTAAAGTTTTTTCTGGCAGAGGAGTTACTGCGGGGTCCACTACCTTTATTTCCTACACTATCTCGCCTATTGAAAACTACTTATGAGGTGTCAATGTCGTTTCAAAAAGTTAATACTCAGGCAAATTTTGACCTTTTCTTATTTCAAGTATACTTTATATATAAGTAAACGTATTCTTGTCAAGGTTATGGAAGATAAAATAAATGAAGATGCCGTTTTTTTCACTTACCTTTAAGTTGATCAAGATATTATATTTAAAATATACCAAATAAATTACTTGACCAAAATGACACAATTTGGTTTTGCAATTAGGTATGGGTGAAAATATATACAAAAACACGCTATATGCCGCCGGTATGTCACAACAGAGAGGCGTCTAGCTAGTGCTTGGCCGGTCGCATTCGCACACGATTCAAATAAAAAAGTCCTCCGTCACTCAAGTATGCTCCGCCATTCACTCGCTGCCTAGAAATTTGCTCCCGCGACCCGTTGATCTACTATGGATATTCCTCAAAAAACCTAATTTAAACTGAAACGTGTTCAAAATTAACAAAACGGTAAGCAGGTACGGCATAGTTGTAGTGAAAATAAAGAATATTTTACTTTTTATTAACTATTTAGTTCTTGAAGCTTGTCGTATCCCTATAAAGATGAACGTGGCTTAGAGGCGTCGGGAGATGTGACCCCGGGTTCTACACGGTCCTCGCAAATGGACAGGAAAAAGGCGCGGGAAGAATGCGTGGGTGCTTTTAATTTAATATCGACTGACACCGAATTGGAATCGAAAGTCCCGCGGACGTGCTCGGCCGCTTGATCCCGACTGTTTGCAGTTTTAATATTTATTGCCTACACACATACTTCATCAGGCTTATTATACGAATTATCCACTTATTAAATTCGGTTTTAAATAACTTCTCTGTGATGTAAATATTAGATCCCGTGAAACTCGCTTGGCGGGTTCACTGCTCGTAGTCGAGTACCTCTACGAGGGGGAAAACGCTGGGATCGGCTACGAGCGTAGCGGTTGTCAGTGAATACTCTAAAAATGTAATTAAGAAAACATTAAAAAATGAATTTTATGGAAGAAACTACAAAGGATAAGGATAAGGATCCCGGATAGGAAAGGATAGGATATTTACCTACTAATGTTAGCTGTATAACTACTTCTTTTTTATAAGTATATTACGTATACATATAAGAGTATTATGTGCATGCATAGTAAAGTAAGGTAAATGTAAAATTTAGAAAAAGGTTAAAAATTATTTCCGAGCTTACATTTTTTTCCGATTTATGTCATACCAATATAAGCAGGCTTCTATGTCCTCTCTACGCGCTAAGATGAGAAAATACTATGTCTTCATAGTATATGATATAGCAACAGGAATCGGTATTCTTCTTTCTTTCTCCTGGCTGTGTTCCCATATCACTTGTGGCCAGCCCTCCTCGTACGTTTTCGCCACAACAATCTATTTTGTGTTGTCACTGCATCTACATTATTAGCTTTAAGGTCTTTTTCGATGGTGCTTTTCCAGGTGGCGGCTGGTCGGCCTCTGCCTCGCTTTATTTCCTCCATTTGCATTCCTGCTCTCGTCATATGGCCCTGGTCTCGCTTCATCGCAAGCAATTTTCTCGCAGTTTGTCCTCAATTTTTCTCTAAACATCAGACAAGCTCCAAGTTCCAAGTAAGTTTTCTTTCAAGCGGATGTTCCGTAAGCATTTGCTAAAACAAGAGTTCAAATAATATTCATCAATATTATATTTATAGTATTTATTTATGTTTGTATTTATATGATATATATGTAGTTCATAAGTATATTAGTTTGCTTTTCTTTTTAATTAATTGACTTTTTTTTTCTCTGTCTCTGCACCAATTGTGTCTCTGTTTGGCCCTATGGTTGACTGGTAGAGAATGCCATTTGGCATTAAGTCCGCCATTTGTACATTATTGTACATATTTTGTGCAATAAAGTTTAAAATAAATAAATTTTTGTGACCTTGAATGTTCCTCTAGCATATTCGTTTCTTATCCTGTCCAATCCCGTAACTCCTCCGGCCCAACGTAACATTTTCATTTCGGTAACGTGCATCCTTTGCTCATCTTTTTTCTCATTGGCCAGCATTCCGATCCGTAAATCAGCGCTGGTCAGACTGCCTGTGTATAGATTTGGCCTTTAAGTTTGATGGGCATTCCGGTGTCACATAGCACGCCCGATAGTGACCTCCATTTGAGCCAGGCGGTTGTTATTCTGTGCTGGATGTCTTTTTCAGTTGCCTGTTTTGGGGCTACGATTGAACCGAGACATTTGAATTCTTGTACTTGTTTTAAAAAAGGTTCCTTTTCAATCATTACGGATGCTTTGCTATTAGCGGCGCCTCCAGACAGGTTACACATCATGTATTCGGTTTTGTCCCTGTTGACTCGAAGTCCATGGCTTTCTAAAGCCCGTTGCCATACGTTGAGTTGTTCTTGCACTTCCGTTAAGGTTTCTGAGATGAGAACTCTATCGTCAGCGTAAAGCAATGACCAAGGTGGCGGACGCTGTACATGTTCCGTGATATAGTTCATCACTAGATTAAATAATAACGGGCTTATAGTGGAACCCTGGTGAACTCCGACTTTTACCTCGAAATCGTTGGACTGACCCGAAGGACTAACCCGTGTAGTTATTCCCTGATATAGATCTTTTATCAATGAGATGTATTGCTCTGGAACAAGTTGCGATCTCAAAGCTTGCCAAATCAGTGCCCTTGGTACGCGATCAGCTTTTTTCAAGATCGCTGAATGCAAGGTGAAGGTCTTTTTTTAATGATCTGTATTTTTCCATCAGAATCTTCACGCTATGTATTACATCTATCGTTCCTATTCCCATTGTGAAACCACACTGATTCGGAGTGAGTTGGACAATCTTATTTAGTCGCTTGGCAAGGATAATCTCCCAATTTTTTTATGTATGGGAGGCTAATTTAATGTCTCGGTAGTTGCTGCAGTCTGCCACGTCCCCTTTATTTTTATAGAAAGGGACTAATGTGCTGGTTCTCCGGTATCTTGCCGTTTACCAAAATTTCGTTGAATAGGTTATTCAGCCAAGCCACTCCGGTGTTTCCAGCCCCTTTACACACTTCAGCTGGTCCCTCGTCAGGTCCTATTGCTTTCTTGCCCTTCATTTTACTTAGAGTTTTTCTTACTTCCGAAATTGTGATTTTTTGGTTCGTGTTTAGTGGTTTGTGCGGAAACTCGTCGTTTAGCAAATTTTGGTAGTATTCCTGCCATCTCCTATTTATATCCTCGTTTCGGGTTAGTAGTTTGCCAGATATGTCTTTAACGTATTTATTACGTTTTATGTCTTTTGTCTGGTTTCGCTGCACTTTCGCAAGTTTAAATATTTCGTGTTCTGTTTGAGCCGCCCCCAAGTTCTTGTAGAAGGTGTCTCTGCTCTGTGCTCTTGCCGCTGCCACATAAGACTTAGCCGCTTTTTTTGTCCGTTTATAGTCCTCCCTGTCAGCATCGGATCCCGAAGCCTGCCACTTTTTAAAGATGACCTTTTTGTTTCTCAGTGTTGCTTTTACTTCCTTATTCTACCACGTAGGGTCTTTGTTGGTTTTCAGCTTTCTTTTAGTTGTGCCTAAACAACTCTTAGCGGTTTTATGCAGTAGGAGTGGAACTCGTTCCATCGAGCATTGGCATCCGGCCCGCCAGGTCTTGTTATCGTGTTTTCATGAACTTTCTCTGTTTGTTCGCTGAAAGTCTTTCCAGTTGGTTTGCTTAGGTTATACCATTTTATGCATGGTTGAGGTTTAGGGTCATATTGCGATTTCGAGAACCAACAGGGGAGCTTTAAACATGCTACTAGTATCCTGTGTTGCGATGTCAAAGCTTCGCCGGCGATAACTTTGCAATCTTTGAAACACTTAAGTAATGTTCTGTCACATAGAAAGTAATCTATTAATCTAACAGGAATCGGTATTAGTTCTGCAAAATATATACACAAATTTTGTTATTAATATGCTCTCATCTACTCAAAGGTTCACTGGAAGAGATCCCTTGAAGGGATAAGTTCGCCTTTGTACTTAGCTTTTCCTAATTGTAAGTTCCTTTTATTATGTGTTTTTGTACAATGAAGAGTTTACTACTACTACAAAATACAACATTGTATATTATCTAACTAAAATGTGGGAATTGAAGCCAGCCTGAAAACTAAATAAAGTAAAACAAAGTAAGTCACTTTAACAAACACATTTAATTCGTGAGTTGTACCTTGTAAAATACCAGTAGACAGCACGTACAAAACTCTGCTGAATCTTTAAAACGATTCAAATTGTTATTTCGCGTAGAAGTTTCTCCGGCTAAGATGCTCCTTATTTTACAACACGTTTCTCTCCCTAGGAATGGTTTTCTACGAAAAATAACGTACGCATTTAAAACAATAAAAACAACATACACGTCTGACACGGAGGCGGCTTCAGTGAATTTTCGCTGCGCGTTAGAACATCGTGTTCTTACCAGCTCCATTTGATTATCCTCTAACAAAATATATAAGCTTTGGATGCGGTATTTTCGCCATTTCCAATATACATAGAACGTTATTATTACTAATACTGATCATTTATTTAATACCGCGACGGTGGTAAACAAGTTTGCGGCCTACCTGATGTTAATTAAGCAGCCACCTGATGTTAGTCTTATTGTGGGAATTATAATTTGTTAAAATAATAAGTTGTTTTAGTCTTTTAAAACAAATATAATTATATGAAGGTTACAATTATTCCCGACAATTTAGTACGTGGTAGCTATCCGATGTTAGGCATTGCTCTGCCGTGACGGGTGGGTTGCACTCTTGGGCTCTGCCCACACATTTAAGGCACTACACATGACATGAGTAAGGATCTGTCGCGAACGTATTGCGAACCGGCTAATATTTGCCAACGTCATGGAGTAGATGGCGCTAGTAGTCACGTTTAAGTTAAATAACCGCTTCTAGGTTATTGGGATTTTTTGGCTGAAGTTGAGAGGGTAGATGAGAACGACAGTAGGAAAAAGGAGTGTGCGCGCGAACAAATCTACGCGGCAGTGATATTTGCTTTTAGATCAAGTCAAGGACGTTCTTATGGTGTTATTATAATAATGATATGTCTCTGGTATATTGTGACCAACGTTATCAGTACTCAGAGTGAACAGTGATCCAGTGAGGCTAATATGAACTTAAGGTAAACTTTGTGTGAGGAATGGGGTCGCTATAAGGGGAAGTTTGGAGGCGACTATTAAGCTCAAGAAACCAGGTGGATAATCATGCGATACTCATGTTATATGTAGGTAATAAAGCCGGACACCAGCACAACTCATATCGTTATCTCACTAACATCCAGGCCACGTATAGGTATGTACTACATTTACATATCGCTTTCCAGTATCCGTAAAAGCATTAGCTCATTCGATAGGTTAACAAGTATGGTGAGCTTGACGACAGGATCACTCCCTCTTTTCCATTTATTTATGCTGTCATAGCTCAAAAAGTATGCATCTTCTCCATGTTATCTTGGGGCTTCGATCCACTCTGTAGGTATGTTGACCTGTAGCACATTCGGCATGCGATGTGTAATACGACTGTAATGTAGAAAAAACACTAAATAAAATCTTGATTCCTTTCCCTAGAGAGCATGGACGAAAAAGAAGAGTCCGTTTCAGCTGAAAACCTTTGCCATCGTCGGCTTTAAAGGTACCTACTTTATCTGATTAAAACCTTACTATGCAAGTCTCGGATGCATGCTTTCACTGAGAAAGTTTTTGATATGGTTAAATCAAATTTCAGTTTTTTAAAGTTGTAGTTGAAATACCTAAATTTGTAATCTCTGTGTTCCATTTATATGTGCATTGTATTGTACATTTACATCAGGATGGGCTTGTAAGAAAATATAACTACATAATGTTTCCGTTTTTAGTACTTCGGTAAAGCGGTGTCAGTGGGGTAAATTAAGTTTGGTACGTCCGGGGCCGGTGGCGCGAACTTCACCCTAACTCGCGAACATGTGTTAACATGAGTCGTCTTTGAAAAATTCAATAAGGACCTTATTTGTATGGGGTCAGCGTACGGAGCGACACAAAAAGGAACATGATGAAATTACCGTTAGCATCCACCAGCTAATGCCAAGACGTATGTACATGAGATTATTGTGTTGGAATTTACTCGATTATGCGTAAAAATGTTGCTAGGAAACTAAAAAAAACACCGGCCAAGAGCATATCGGGCCATGCTCAGTGTAGTGTTCCATAGTTACCCGTCCGTCACAATATACCGTGATAGGATGGTATTAGTAATAAAGTATCGTGTACATAAAAAACAAAGGGGAGTACCTTCACAACGCTTTGTACGTCTTTTTACTAACAAGAGAAGACTTTTGCGATAACTCAAAAACGGAATGTCTATATGTTTTGCATCCATAGTTCAAAAGTTAGAAGAGGGGGGGGGGGGGGGGGGCACACACACACATTTTTTTTTGCTAGCGATTATTTTCGAAATTATTCACTTTTTCAAAAAAAAATTCTTGAAGACCCCTCTTCGTTTTCTTCCTTCTTTCCAACGACACCCCGCACCATAGAGCTTAAGCGAAAACAAATGATTCATCATAAAAGGGCTTGGGCTATTGCCCAATGTGAAGTCGCCATTTTATTTTATATAAATTTATTTTACCGCTTTGTCGGTTTGATTGATATGCAAAGTACCTATGTATTTTTGATATAACCACAAACTTAAACTAGATGTAGGTTTTAATGCTATAAAACTATTGTTTTTTTTTTTACTTAGCCCTAATTACTAGAGCATAATTATTTTTACAGTACATATGGGGCTACTTTATAGCACTAGTGCGAGAAGTAGCATATTACGTTACTGTGTCGAACATTTAAAGGGCCATATGTACTGTAAAACGTTGTACGATACATGTGCGAATAGGTAATTCGCAACTCGTGTCGATTTAAAACACTCCCTTCGGTCGTGTTTTAATTTATCGCCACTCGTTTCGAATTTCCTATTTTTCGCACTTGTATCGTAATGTACTATTTTATTTTTTTTCGAGCAGGAATGTATCATGGTCACTTGTGACAGTTGTGAGTTCGCGTCATTAATCAATCAAATGATTTATTTGTTAGAATACACTCAAGTGGATGTTATCAAATACATTTCAAAGAACAGTGTATTCAGCCAGCTAACGGGCATACAAATCTTATATTCATAAATAAAATTAATCTAATGTACTACATTATACTAAATTTAATAACTATGCGGAATATGGTCAAAATATTCATTTAAAGATTAAAAAGCATTTTGTACTAAAAAGTCCAATAAATGCTTCCTAAATACAGGCATTTCAGATTCTCTTATTGAATTTGGTAATTAAATGCGATTTTTAAGTTTAAACAAACTAGTGATACATTGCTTGCCTAATTATTTCATATTGAAAAATAAAAGTCGTCGTGTTCATTAGACATAGACATAATTTATTGGTAATACGGTAACCTAAACTACCGTTTGATTATGTGGCCGTATCAAAAATACACGCTCTATATCGATACCAATTAATTGCAGCTTTCTAGAACTAACGATCACGGAGAAAAGCCTAGGATGGACAGACAGACGGACATGGCGAAACTATAAAGGTTCCTAGTTGACTACGGAATCCTAAAAACGTGAATCCTTGTGAAGTATATTCTAGACAATTATTAATAGTAGAAATTTGTAAAACCGTGTGTAATTTTTGTAGTATTTTCAGGAAATATATTTATCTTAACTTTAAACATACTCGTAACAGGGGTGGAAACAATATTTTTGCACAATTTTAGAGAAGGGCAAAAAATTGTGAGTGAGATAGAAATTACTTTATTTCGGAACAGTCTGTTACTTAAATATTTGATTTATTTACCCAGCGGGTTGGTTTTCTCCTCGCACGTACTAAACGATATTTGGCGATCCCTAAGACGAGCAGTTTGTCACGTACGTGACGCAGCGGCACAATGGAAACTCCACTATGTTGGCCAAACGTACAAATAAATACCTAACTGTTTTGTGAAAAATAACTATTACCAAATATTTGCCAGGTACAATTAATACAAATAAGAGACGTAGGTATATACTGCTCTTAAGCATTTATTGTGGAAAACAAATGTGAGCGTTTAAACTATTATATAGCGTATAGGGTGTCTCCTACGAAGTACTACAACAGAATACGTAATAGCTACTGCTGTCCTGACATTTCTTCCTTCTATTTCATGATTGCATAATGGTTTTAAAACATTGTGTGTCTTGAAAAAATCTGTTAATGTCCCGGCAGAAGCACCGAATATTCGGCGACCGAATATTCAGCATAAATGCGAATATTTATGGCATCTCTAAAAAGCCTTCTATCGGAGAACGTTTTTAACTTTGATAGTCCGACACCGTGGTTCTAACCTGTTAACATCCAGAACCGAAACTAACAATTCATAGGTATAAGTAACAATACAAAAAAGTTATTTTAGATACGCGTTAACGGATTAATGGTACCCACATCCCACATCATATGTGCCCACTTGTGATCTATGCCAAGTTGCAGCTTTCTAGTCAAACACTAACGATCACGAAGCAAAGCGGCGGACGGACAGACAGACAGACATGGTGAAACTATTATTAAGGGTTCCTTGATGGCTACGGAAAAAAGAGGTCCAATACAAATATACAGTACATATATGCACAATCAACCCATTCCCTTTTCTATGAACCTATCATCATCATCATTTCAGCCGAAAGGAGTCCACTGCTAGACGTAGGCCTCCCCCAGGGATGTCCACAATGACTGGTCTAACACCGCTCTCATCCATCAGCTCCCTGCGACCTTAACCAGGTCATCGGACCACCTTGTTGTAGGTCTTCTCTTACTGCGTTTTCCGGTCCGCGGTCATAACTCAAAAACTTTGAACGTAATTATACAATTTAGTAATTCTTAATTACTAATACCATACTACTTACCATAACAATTTATTCAAATTCTTCTGCGAGCCCTATGTCCCTAATGAGGGATAACAGGATTACATCATCATCACATCATACTACTTACCATAAAACTAAATACACGAAGCCAAATACCTAATAATTTAAACTTTGACTTGATCCAGCGGCGTTCTGGCGTCCACGATGTCGTGGTGGGTGACAACAAATCAGTGTTGTCACGTAAAAATCAAAAAACCCGCGAAGTTTGTATCAAAAGTACTAAATAAATGCAAGTGGCTTTTTCAAAATCTGGCTCCTTCATGCCACTCCTCCCCTATAGTGTCATAATTCGAAGTGCCCGAAGCTTTCGTAAAATACCAAAAAGAATTTGAAATAGAGGTAGATTGTCGCAGAAAACTTTGTATAAGCCACAGTAAATTTATTGCCATCTTTCGACACATGATTAAAACTTTTAAACGCCATTTGACTTTGATCCTTAGTCTTTCACTGATATGCGTTAATATGTTAAATATCAAAAAGTGGCGCAATCTAATATGTAGATCAAAGGCCGGCATTGTTTCGAGCGATGGCGCTACAACCTTTGGCCTATGGCCAGCAAGATGGCGCCACTTTTTGATATTTAACAAATATCAGTGAAAAAATAAGGATCAAAGTCAAATGGTGTTCTAAAAATTTTAATCATGTGTCGAAAGATGGCAGTAAATTTAATGTGGCTACAAAATTTTCTTTGAGAATCCACTTCTATTTAAAATTCTCTTTGGTGATACTAACAACAATAAGGTACCCTACATGAATTAGGTAACTTATCAAGTCGTTTGAACAAAATTATTTATTTATTTATTCGATATCAGGTACTTTTCAGTTCATCAGTTGAAGCCACTACTCCAAGAACGCAAAAGGTAAATCTCCAAAATCAAACGAGGTGAAAACAACATTCAGTGTACTGTTCGATAATCAATAGCGATTGCAGCGACGATAGGGGCGAGGTGTTTGCGCAGAGATTAATGATGCGATACCGAGCACTATGGCGCGAGCACTCGACAAAAGAGCCTCTTACTTACTCTTTGGTGCCCGCTAAAGTCTCTCAAAACAGCAGCTGGAAGTATAGTGAAATGTTACGATGGGTTGAATTTTTCGATATCAATTTCGGAATGCCAAAGATTGACGAATAACATCATAGCCATCAGTATTTACTTAAGTAGTTTTAGGTATTTTAAAAATAACAGTTTTATTGGAGTACATTCTTTAATGATATTGATAACTACTGATTGGTGATGACTACTCAGACGAAAATTGAATTTATTCACAATCTCTTTAGTCCTATAATTCTATATTTGTATTAGATTGTCAGCCGCAGTTATTGTCAGTATTTAGAAATACTAATCAACTTTATAAAATCAGGGTGCCAGCCAAGATGTCAATCGTTCGCTACGTAGCGATACGCTAATATCTCTTACACGAATATGGAAGAATGATAGAGAGAAATTGCCGTATCTTTTTCTACTTGATTGGCATCATGGCACGTAAAAAAAATATTCGAAAGGACTCTTGCGCGCATTATGCGCTTATTGCGACATGTTAGAAAAGTCAACATGTTTAAACAATACTTACCTTAGTTCTAAACTTTCTGTCATTGCCATGTATGTAACTAAAAATTTCCAATATAAACACCGTTACGTACTCTCCAAGATACATAATTATGAAACTGCGACCCAGCAAGTCTAGGGGCAAAAAACACGATCTAAAATTAAATTGACAGTAGAATTTTGATTAAATATTAAGGCGGTTGGGATGGGTCGGAGGCGGAATGCAGGTTGTCGTTGCAGCGTTGGCTTCCGCCCCAAGATTTATGATGCGGCCAACAGGCGAATATTGAAAACTCATAGTGCTGGAGGAAAACACGAGCCGTTATAAATGGAGCCCGAATTAATAAATAAACATCTTGAGGACACCAGGTGAAGCATTTCGGCTATACAATAAGGAAAGCTGACCACAACTAAATATAAGCACGGTAAGTAAAATATAACGGTAAGTATTTAAATTATTTTAACTAGCCATATAGACATTTTCCTAGTTATTTACCTAATCATACGTGACATATGGAAAATATACAGCGTGTATTTTTAACACGACCCCATAATCAAATGGTAGTTAGTTTAGGCTATAATGGACACACTTTCATAGGTTTTATAAAAAAATTGACGATTTACATTGTTTTAACTCAAAACGTCTCATTTAATGTCGCGACGTGAGAACTGTCACAAGTGACCATGATGTACGAAATACATTGCCGCTCGGAGTTTTTTTAAATATTAATTACGCTCTGGTGGTTAAGACTAAATTAAAAAAATCATTCAGAATTGTTTTATTGCACTAAAACCTACGTCTAGTTTAAGTTTGTGGTTATATGAAAAATCCATACTGTATATACGTGTTAGTTAATAATATAATATGTATACCTAATAATGCAAACATTCAAATACTTAACACAAATCAAAATATTAGATGTACCTAATAATTCGGTATGTTAAGGCTCCGTAGGTTCATTTTCTTCTGTTACTCACACAGAGCGTAAGCGAGATGGATGCTCAGAACTGCAAATATCATGTTTTTAAATTTTAATTTGATGTACGTTTTACAAAAGAATAAAGTGTTCGCAAAGTTCCATCCAATTTTTCTATTCATAGCTATTGTGCATATATTATTACAAATTTTAAAAGTGCATCTTAATCCTATGTTAGTGATTTTTTTTTGTATTGAGCGAACGTCAGAAAATCAGGATTCAAATCGCTGAAGTCGCTAGAGAAAATCCTCAACATTGCTAATTAAATTTTTGGCAACCTTATTATCTAGAAAAGCGGTACGAGTTTTCAATAACTCCGCTCTCTGAACTTACGGCAACTTAAACAATAAATAATTGTACAAAGGTTTGTATGAAATAATTTAAATGAAATGCACGAGTACAAATAGACACAAGAGAGATTTAAGTCACTTCAACGTCATCATTCTCATATTAATATTACCAATGCTTTCTTAAAAAGTACTATTTTTAAGAAAATATTTTTTCTAGGTCGTTTTTTAAGCATCAGTATGAACAAAATAAATACTACTTATTACCATAATGTGTGTGTAGTAAATTAAAATATTTATGTATCTGCCGCGCCATAGATTTGTAGATGTACGTTTTCTTTGATTTCGCTGTTTATTGATTTGAGACAAAAAATCTTTAATTTTGTAAATAAAAATAATTGTTTGAAAAATAATAGGTTATATTTTATCCTGCTTACTTACATACTTCAAGGAGGAATGTTTGCAAGCTAACATAGGTATACTTAATTACCTATAAATATCTTATAAGAAATATATTTATAGAAACCAAACTTTTATAATTTAATGTTTTGCGCAACCGTATCTTAACTGGGGTGAAATAATTTAATTATGTAATTTAAATATCGCTCTCTTATACTAAATGCCGATTAAAAGAAAACTAAAATAAAAACAAGGAATTGATACTGAAAGCGATGGCGGGTACGCACTAGTACTACGATTTGTAGTTGGCACTAACACTTAGAGTTTTATACTAATATGTTTGAATAGTGTAAAGTTAAGTCCATAACAATTGATTCAATATAATATTTTTGGTACTGAAATCATAGCAACAAACATTATGACTTGAAAATCGATGTCAAGAATCGTCTCTAGAGGAAATCGCCCAAATGTTATTCTTTTTTACTCTTGTAACTCAACACCACTTCCAATGCGGAAAGTTTACCCAATTGCTCGCTAGATGACGCTAGCGTCGAGTTAGATCGCGCAAGTGTTAGGCTTTCACAGTTTTCATGGCATGTGTTAGACATTAGTATGCAAACCGTTCGCTAGATGGCGGTGGCGTCGAGATAGAACGCGTTTTAAGCATTTGTTTTCCATAGAATAGGTTAAGTTCTAATTTTGTTTTTTTATTAATGATTATTGGAAGGATCAAGTTGGTGATACGGATATGTTATGCGATGGATCCAGCTACTCTGTTTACTTTAATACTAGAGATGCTTGAAGACTGATTGTATAGGTAATAACTAATTATTGAAACCAGTGGTCGGTTGAGGGAGTTCGCTCCTGCAAACTTCTGTAGGTTTAAGACGAAAGTCTCCACTTTCGACCCCTGCGAAATCGCCTTTTCATAAAAACGCAGTCCTCATTTTCCTCTCTCGATATTAACATTATTGAGAATATTTTGACACAATTTGTTGTATATCAACAACAGCTATGCGCTTGATATGCGCACAGCGATTGATTTTTTCGAATTTTTAATAATTATATGAGATTAATATTAAAATAAAATTATGAAATATGTTTTTCGCCCCTAAATTTTCCAATAATTAAAAAAAATTAAAAAGTTGAACTTAGGGGCTATAGCTATGGTTAATATACATCAAATTATGTAAACATATTTTCCATAATGTCAATATCCAGAGAGGAAAATGGGGACTACGTTTGTATGGAGAAGCGGCCGTCCTCTTTCCTCTTAAGCTGTAACACGGACTGTGTTAACTTTTTTGTGCATTGTTACCAAGTCTGTACAATCCGACAACTTTGAAAATAAACTACCTATAATTGTCGTTAATAACTACTATCTTTCGCTAATTGACCGCCCTAAAGTGTATGTACACTCTAGTTTATTTGGATATTATTTAATGCTGTTTCTGGGATTGATATATCAAATAAGAATCTATTACATCCATAGTTTTTTTTTTACCATTTGTTTAGGAATTTAATAATGACGCTTGGCATATAAGTATGTAGATGGTTTGCCTTCCTTATTAAAACGATGGCCGTTAAACTCTGAAATAACGGCGATCGTGCAAAATTAATAAGCAGCAGTGGGCGCTGAAAAAGCTTAATTTACTAAACTGTTTTACATAAAGCGCCATCAATCAATGAAAATGTACATCGATTGTCAATTTAGGTAAAATTAATAATGACGTTCGCTTAATATTGGACGCGTCGGATAATAATGATTGTGATTTAAAGTTTTTTTACATACCACGTCCAGTCACGTCTGAAAGTATTGATACGAGAAATATGCCAAAAATATGTATACACTACCTTAATATATGGGCAATAAAGTCGTGTATACCTACATATTTTAAGCACTTTTTTCGTATCGATATTTTCAGACGTGACCGTATCTACCTAAATTAAAAATGAAAAAACCGGCCAAGTGCGAGTCGGAATCGCGCACGAAGGATTCCGTACCATTATCTATAAAAACGGCAAAAAGTTACGTTTGTTGTATGGGAGCCCCGTTAAATATTTATTTTATTCTGTTTTTTTTAGTATTTGTTGTTACAGCGGTAACATAAATACATCATCTGTGAAAATTTCAACTATCCATCACGGTTCATGAGATACAGCCTGGTGACAGACCGACAGACGGACGGACGGACGGACAGCGGATCTTAGTAATAGGGTCCCGTTTTACCCTTTACGTCATCATCCTCCTAGCGTTTGTCCCGTACTGTGACGGGGTCTGCTTTCCTACTTTTCTTTTTTTACGTACGGAACCCTAATAAAAAACGATATACTCGTATACCTTATAAGCGCGAGAAATATTCGAAAGATATACGTATAAGTATAACTCATATATGTAGGACGAAACCAGTATCACTTATCTCGTGAGCTATTAATTCACATTTTTGTCACTTTGTCATCATTTGAGATTTCCATTTCTGAGATAGGAAGGGAGGGGCGCACAATGTACAGTATCTCATTTACTTATGATTTATATCTCGATAGAGTTTTCCATTTCTCCCCTTTCACCTCTAGACAGACCTCGTGACTCGTGACATGGTGGGATCATTATTTAATGCGCCCGGAGTTGCTCGAACCGCTGCCACGATAGACGATAAATAACAATGAACAAGTATTGCTATGGAATAGCGATTTTGTATTCAGTTAGCATTTCTAACGTTTGTCTTTTTGCTGTAACGTATACCTTGTTTCCTGTATATAACATTACTATGTTTCATACGAAACGTGTATTTGGTATCTGCGCAATTTAAAGTTCTTCCTTAATAGACATGACACGAGTAACTTTATTGGAGGTAGCAGTTATCGTTTTGCTTTATAATACTATACTATGCATTACTTTAATCTTATCTGACTGAAATGTTTTGTAGTCAATAGCAATAAAACATGAGTTAACATTAGATTAATACTTAATACAAGATACGTGACTCCAAAGCTTTTTCCTACATAATTTAAGGAATAAATCGAGTTTAAATCCGATACTAAAATAAGTATTATATTATTATGTTCATATGTTTTTTTTTTTGTTAAGTGTTATTATAAATCAATGCAGCATCTTACGAATATCTTTATACTTCTCAATGTTCGGCTGCTGAAGCTGACTCAATCGAATATGGGGAATTGGGGAAATATCTCAAACAATTCTTAACAAAATTAATGTATATAAAAAATGTAATTGAAAACAGTAAAATCAGTTTCACCAACAATGAATCATAGTTGTATCATATTCTTTCTTTTATTGGTAGTAGTTGTGGGAAGCGTTTAATAGACAAATTCCATCTTGTGCTTGGTGGAAGTGCAGTAATTGAGCAAGCGAGCGTCAATGTTTAATCAGCCCGAAGCGAGCGAGCCGTTTATCAATCCGCTGAAAAAACAACATATTTCAATATCCACTGATTAATATCCGCTGCCAGTTCGCCGGCCGAGGCAAACACGAAATTTATGTACTGCGACCGAGCGGTTTATTTCATTTTGCTTTTTAAATTACGAATGTTGCGCGACAATTGGCTGACACATCGCTACCAACTGTTGCTGTGATTATAATAGAATTCGTATTAGAATTCACATTTCAATAATTGTACCAACACTGATTATACTGATTGAAGCGACATTGTCATTATAATAAGACCAATCTCAATTCCTTAGCAACAACTGCCACTATCTTCTGACGACAACATAAGAAATTTAACGGCATCCTAAGATAATTACCTACTTCACAAAGTGTAAATACGCACATAGAGAAAATATAACACTGTAGAGTGTAGAAGATTAATTCCTTTTATTCTCATTGCCGCAACCATCTTGTATAGGTACACATGCCGGTGTCAGTGCCACAAAATTTGAATACAACCCGACAGTTTCTCAGGCCGAAGCTATATTAGCATAAAGACATAATTGATGGCTAAACTAATTTAATGTTACACAGCAATTATGCTAAGACGCTCATGGTTTACAACGCCATAAAATTTACTTCCGGTCCCCGAAACTGCAACGGAAGTAATAAGCAGTGCAATACTCGTGGCCATAAATTAGAATAAGCAGTTTTAAGTGAAGAGGGCGCGCTGCCTCCGCTCCGCCTGATACGTAAATTTGTAACTTGTACTTACATTTTCCGATGCAAATATGCTTAATTTTATGTTACGGATACCTTATAAATAACGAATGTAAACATCGCGTCGTCTTAGTGTTCTTTACATACCCTGCACCAACTATGCTTCTCTGTTTGGCCTAAAGGTTGACTGGTAGAGAATGCCGCGTGGCATTAAGTCCGCCTCTTGTCACTGTATCTTTTTTACTGTGCAATAAAGTTTAAATAAATAAATAAAATAAATCGTTTTTAGAAGTTTGGTAAATTATTCCTACACACATATCATACCACAAATTACGGCTACCATAAAGATAAACCGTGTTGTTAGAACAAATACCTTATCGGCCAAAATGTTATTATTGCGTAATAAATAATAACGTTATACGATTTTATAATTCCCATTGTCTAACAGTTGACAAGGCTTACGCATTTTATTATAAACTTAATAACTGTAGGAATTGCATTGGTACTGGAAAAAGTTGTAGAACAAGTAATATAATCATAAAATACCAATAGGAACAAATTGGTTCAGCAATACGCAATACTTATTCATATTCATATGCGAAACAATCCGCTGAAATTTGAAAGTATAAATTATCCCGCAGCAGTGTAGTCGTAAAGTGGAACTCTCAGACTTAACACGGAACTTTTATTAAAATAACAACATTAAGCCGTTAATTTGTTAGTAAAACTTGAACAGACGGTAAAAAATAATTATTAACAGTGCGCGGACGCGCCGCGTTGCGTCGCTTTTCTATAATTCAGGCTTTTCTTAGACGAACCCGGAGCCATAAGATTTTACTACTACACTTTCGTGTCTGATTGTATTTTGTGGCATAAATAACCCCTGGAATATAACCTTAAGCTTGTACGCGTTTGATAGGTACTTATTTTTAGGGTTCCGTAGTCAACTAGGAACTCTTATAGTTTCGCCATGTTTGTCTGTCTGTCTGTCTGTCCGAGGCTTTGCTCCGTGGTCGTTAGTGCTAGAAAGCTGAAATTTGGCATGGATATATAAATCAGTAAAGCCGACAAAGTCGTACAATAAAATCTAAAAATTTAATTTTTTAAATTAACGTAAAGTGGGGGTGAAATTTTTTTTTTGCTTCAACTCTACAGTGTGGGATATCGTTGGAAAGGTTTTTCAAAACTAAGTAGTCTTCAACAAACATTTCTTGATAAAATGAATATATTTGGAGATAATTGCTCCGAAAGAAAAAAAAATGTGTCCCCCCCGCTCTAACTTTTGAACCATAGGTCCAAAAAATATGAAAAAAATCTTGGAAGTAGAGCATAAGAAAGACATTAAATGAAAACTATAGCGGATATGATCAGTTTAGCTGTTTTTGAGTTATCGCAAAAAGTTTCCCCTTCATAGTAGACAGACGTACACCCACAATTCATCCCTTGGTTAACAATCTATCATACTTTAAGCTCCAGTTTAGCTTATTGTGACGGAAGAGTAACTACGGAACCCTACTCTGAGCATGGCCCGACATGCTCTTGGCCGGTTTTTTCAATAAGAAGCAGGATTGTTACAACAGTTTTTATAATATTATAAAATAAAAAAAACATTTACTTAACATAATTATATATTTATTAATACTCTAGTACCTGGGCGACCGAGGTTTGCTCGGTTATAATTATTTATTGTAATATGGTGGTGTATAGGTTATAATCTACATAAACTTAAAAAGTAAAATGTGAACTGACAATTATTATTATTTACAATCGATTTTACCTTACAGCACTTGTCACAGAGTAACACCATCTATTGTCAATTTCTCTTATTAGATAGGTCATTTTTTTTACTAAATTAAACTTGTCTAAAACAATAAAAATTAAAAAATTATATATAAACTTGAACATATAAAAAACAAAACAAAAGTTAGTCACCGGGCGAGATTCGAACCCATATCACTCGTTTAGCAGTCCGCGTTTTAACCCGCTGGATCAGACGGACAGTGGCCGGCAACACGAAATTAGCGACCATATTCTGCGTCGAAAGAAAAACGCATGAAAACTCGAAAACACGCGTTTTCCCAAACATAAGACTAATCTAGATAGATTGTATACCCCCAAAAACCCCCATATACCAAATTTCAGTGAAATCGTTAGAGCCGTTTCCGAGATCACAGAAATATATATATACAAGAATTGCTCGTTTAAAGGTATAAGATAAACGAAACATTAATAAATAATTCATATATAACTAGTAATTGATATAAATAAAATACTATATAAACTGTTGATAAAATTATGGTCGTCTACAAAAAGTGCGAGACTATTAAGAAATGAAGGTAAATTGGTGTGTTTACATTATTACATGTATTTACCTACATACTCGTAATATATATGCGGCGACGCCAAATGAATGAGATAAGGGCAAGCGAATGATAATATATACAGAGGTATTACAGAAACTGGTAATACTAAAGTAAATTAATAACAAGCTTAAATCTAAAATAGGCCCTTGTGGCATTGTACCAAGGATGATGGCGGCATTTCCTCGTTGTATCGCAATGCTGATACGTTTTGCGAGGAAACCGTCAGCTCTTCGGTCACCAGTTATTTCAACAAGACGCTTCGCGATTTTTGCAAAAACCTTGTTCGCGCTTGGACCCCATGGACCTATAGTTTTCAGTTGAATGAAATACGTTTCAAGAGTACATGCACACAAACTATTATTTAGGTACATTATCAGTTGAGGTTAATCAGCGAAAGTCAATTCAACTTCGACTGTGATTCGATTTTTATCTGGTTATCATTGGTGGTTGATAATCTGGTTATGGCGTTCATACCTATATATTCGATTTCACTTTATTAACATTTTTTTGATTCTAATGTGGTATATAAATAACACATCTACTAGTAATAGACCCGCTGAGCTCAACGATGCTAAAATCATTAAACTGATCCCACAAAGTAATTGAGATACTAATAAGTTTTCTATAGAAAATCTACTTTCTCAGAAGATGAGAAGAATGTTCGTATTCCGGTATCGATGTGCTAACAAATGAAATTAATGCATTCCTCCAGAGAAATAAAATGTCATTAGTTTCGCTCGATGAGCTCGCCCCGACCGACCAGAGCGACCTCCTTAATAAAGATCTAGTTTATTCTCGCGATCGATTTCACCTAGGTATAATGTAAGGGTCTTATTGACTAGAAAAAAGTTTAAATAGGGTTAAGCTTTGCTGTTAACTTGTTAAGATACAAAAACACTCAGAGACAAGAAAATTAACGTTTGGTATAAGTAGTTAAGATTTGAATTGCGTAATCTAGAAATGTATTACCCAGAACCATGTGTGTTAGAATTACGTGGGTATGGCTAGCTATAAAATTGCTTGGGCGGATTACGAATGGAATTTATTCAATGGCCGTGAAATCATTGAAAAAGAGATGAAGGTTTTGAAATTAAGTTAATTGTACTAAGCGTTAGCGGAGGTCTTCGTTTTGACTCGGGCAAAGTGATTTCGTATGTCTGGATTTTCTCTTCTACTGGTCGCAATTCTCAACCGATTCTCGTGAAATTTTGTGAACAGATTCAGTAGTTACATAGAATTTTTTTATTGTTTCGTGTTTTGGAAAATGTTCAAAATGGTAAAAATTGGCATAAAAGACTTAAGTGATATTAGAATCCATGGCGCTTAAGACCATTGTGAGTACGCTGTGGTAATGACTCAACGAGGTAAGTATTTTTGTTTTTACGCTATGAATCTTATCGCGAGGTCTACAACTCACAAAGCCACTAGTTTACATATATGGTTTTAATAACTAAGACAACAGAATAAATAGGTGAACCTAATTTATTCATTACAAGCTATTACTTCATACAACAACGCAACTTCTTTGTGTTTGGGGTTGTTAAATAAAATTCCTTCGATGATTACTATTTGACTGTTGAAAGAAAGCTGCATCAAAAATGTCTTTTTGGTAAAAAAAACTGTTTATTTGTGAGATATTTAGTGGTAGAGCCACTATTTCTTCTATAGGTGTATAAATAATATGAAAACCAAAGGAATAAAGAAGGAAGAAAATATTGGATTGACATGGCAGCATTCCAGGAAATATCATTTATGTATTTATTCCAGAACAAATACTTACCTAATGTCGGGTAATCCCTCTCATTGTATGAAAGAGCGTTTCTTTTTTGGCACATACGCACTGTCTATAATATTCTCTGTCATTAACTTTCATTGTTCTGGTACCCACAAAAGAATTCCCAGATCCAAGGAAACCAATACAGCTAGATAATCAGAGACCTATGATTTGCGCTTACAATATCAAATGTTTGATAATCAATAAAACCTACGAGTGGTTAGTGAATATTTTGGTGTCGCGTCGGGTTTAAAAACATAGGTAAATAAATAATACTAACCCATGAAACATTATAGGCTATCAACATTTTAACATGACCGAGTATTGAGCTGGTAAATATTTTACGACGGCTCAATTACCCTTTAATCTTCGCAAACAATAGGCTCCTCAGACGTAATTGCTGTAACGCAGGAACTCTCCTCATAAAGCTGGCCGTATTTCAAGTATGCCATGTAAATTACGGGTTGACCCGAAGCGTAGTCTTATTGTAAGGCCCAGTTATGCCTTATTTTATCTAAATCCTATTTTGTGTCCCGCTCATAAATCGGCCACTAAGGCACACACTGCGTGAACATTTTCTTATTTTCTGTACAAACGTGCCAAGAACTGTAAATACGGATGCGCACCCTTCTTATATTTTGAATAAAACTTATAGAAATGGTGATACGTTTTTCTTAAAGTACGTGGTGAAGTAATCGTAGGAAAGACTACCTGGTCTGTCAGGACTTCCGAAAGTATGCTTCAGTTTTCCTGCCAATCAATCGGAAACTTTTCGCCCGGGGAGTACCTCATCTGTTTTCATCGACGGCCGTAATTAAATAAAGACGGCCATAAAACTGCGTTCTTCTTCCCTCCCACATGGTTTAATAAAATAATAAACTGATGAAAGTAACACAATGCGGTAATTGTGTGTAATAAATATCGATATTTCTGCATAAAAGATGGCCAAGAAAAATGAGGTCATTGCTGCAGAATAAGGAACTTGCAGTAATAAATTCTCTTAATTGGGTACTTGAAGAAAATCTGAGCATTTCTTGCTACTTTTTGAATAACTCGCAAAATATTTAACTTTTACTAGATTTAAAGATAAATAACTGAGCCTGGACATGGCGATGGCGGATAAAATAATGCGGAGTAACTATGTAATATGACTGATGGATATATTAAAAATCTAAATACTTCCACAGAGAGATGCTATGAGCTAGGTAGGACCCACATGTGAAAATGAAAGTAAAATAATGGAATAACGTTTTGACGGGGATAAATACGCCTTTAAATGTTATTAACAGAATCTATGGCATACGTTTATGTTGTTGTTATGTCTATTAGTAAACTGTTTACAAAAACAACAAAATTCAAAATTCAATAATTTATTCTGCAAGTAGGCCTCAAGGGCTCTTTAACAAGTCAATACAACATTTATAGTAACATCATATAGTGACATGGAAAATACATAACAACATTCATAAATACAACAGCCAAACAACACAATACAAACATAACAATAAACAAACAAACAAACAAACATACAATAAACATTACAAACAAACAACATTGTAAACATTACAATATAATAATCTTCAAATAAATAATTACTACAATACAATATAGATGTATAGTCTCTATGGTTAAAAATACATTAAATCTGAAGATGTAAAAGGTCCCCAATGTCAGAGTACTAATACTAATAAGATTTGGAGGTGTAAAGTCTCTCCAAGTGTCAAAATAAAATCTATACTAAAAGAATAAATCGCGTCTGGACTGTTAAGCTAGCAGTCTCATAAACTAATGCTACAGAATACATAATTAGTATCACCAAGTCAAGAATATTATACAATATTACAGAAACGTATATTATCCACGGTTAATACATTAAGTTTGGAGATGTATAACGTCCCCACGGTCTGAAAAAGTAATAATACACAATAATAATGACATGAATAAGATTTGGAGCTGTAAAGGCTCTCCAAGTGTCAAAGAAAAAAAAAAGAATTAACCAGTGTTTCTTTTAAAGTTCAAATAACCAAAACAATAAATAGATATAAAGCGAAACTTTCTTACTGACACTGACTTAAAGTTATAAAAAAACATGTTTTCTTGGAGTATGGAGGTACCTAGATTGTGAATTGGACCTGTGCCATTGCAGTAAAAGTGGAAATAAATTGCTGACGCATTTGCCAGCGAATGACCTAGATCAAAAAAGTAAACGGTTTAGCTGCCCGGCCCGGAGCTGCCTCCTAAATCTCGATTGATAGAGAACAAAGTGGGGGATGCGAGACAAATAAGCTTAATTTGGAACGGTAACAGGCAAAATACTCCTTAGGCTACCACGAGTTGGCGTTTTAAATTTACGTTAACGACTGCGCGAACTCTTTATCGCACTAATAAATACATCAGAGCAAGCGAGATGGACTGCGATCTATGAGTAATTTACACAGTCGCTAACGTAAACGTCAACAATTGTTAACTCGTGGTACGGCTACTTCTATCATAATAAGCCCGATGAAGCTAGATCTGTCTGGTTTCAGATATAGCTCTGCAACCAGATAATCGATTAATCTATGGGTAGGTATGGTAGTTATTGCAGACCCGTTAAATTGACAAAATAACGTGTTATGGTAATTGGCCTTTGTCAAATTAAGTTTCTAGAATATTAAACACGTTTAATTTGCGGTTTCCCGGTTATATTCTATACCCAAAAAACATGGATAACAAAATGTCATGTATGCAATTCGTAATAAAAAATAATTGTATAAAAACCGAACAATTGAACATTGTATTTAAATTGTCTACCACTTAAAACAACCTTTCTTATTTATCACACGTAATGGACAATAATAATGCAGTTTCTTCCTAGGCTCTAGGAATGCTTCAGGCGGTTTTACGATTTTGGAAGCAATTCTTGTAATCCATTAGGCTGTCTGATGTTCAACTTTTATGTGGTCCCTACCACCGAATGTCTCGTGAAAAGCGAGTTACATCGCTCAAATTATTTTCAGTGGAGTTTTTATGATACTCTTATCTTTTTACTCACACATTATGTGTAGATATGTGCACGTAATGTTTAGGTGTACGCCACTGTGAGAGCAAAGTGTCCATAAATCGAATTCGTGCGTTGAATTGCATCGTACACTTAGGTAAAGTAGCTTTTGGTTCCGCTTTTGCGCGACATTCGGTTGTTTTGTTCTTAGGTACTTGTAGGGTTAAGATGGTCGGTTTTTTATAATCTTTCATCATGCCTGTTACGTTCTAACAAGTATGTAAGTGCGAAAGTGACGCATGATATGATAAGTGATGTGGTGGGACCATGATACCACTGCAGGACGAGAAAAACATGAAATAAACCAATGACAAATAACGTAAACAATAATTCCCAATTATAGTAGTTTCTTCACTCTTCACCTTCAAAAAATCATAATAATTATTGTTCGATTCATGATATTTTACTATATTTTACTTAGTTTTAATACTAAATATTAGTCATCAAATATTATCATACAAATAACTCATTGTTCGGGTGGTGCTTAAATTCTGAATAATTTTGCGCACATTTTTAAAACACAACAGAAATAGCTTAAATATTGTTTACATTGTATTTTATATATTTATGTGTCTTTCCATTTTTCGTTGCATAAAGCGGCGTTCCAAAATGAACCATAATTATATAATTTTCATCACACTTGCTCGAAAAAGATTTTATTTCATGCACGTGTACTGAAGGACAAAGGCCTATATTGTTCCCGAGGGAGTTATGGATTGTGAAAAAAAAGCTATAATTCAGCTTATTTTATTATCTCACTTATTTATACAAACCAAGTAGCATAAACGAGTTTTACTTTTAAAATACTGACTTTTATAATTTAATATTTTTGTTTGTGTTTAAAATTATTTAATTTGATTAATTTAACAGCATTTTAAAATATTTTTACATAATTTTCAATCGTGTTTGAATGCCGAATAGGTCTGTGCCTTCGATGCCTATACCTATCACGAAATTACAAAATAGCGGACCAATGTTCGATATGTCACCGTATTTAAGAATTATTTTGCTTAATTTTGTAATCGTGTAACTCCGAGGGTAAGAATATTGTAAACTCGGGTCTTTAATTACCATCCTCGTATCGTATCCAAAATTTCACTTACCCTCCTCGTTGCACAATGAACTATTATGGTTCAGAGTGCGGCTGTCTGATTAATTAGTAGACTATTGTTTCATTTTGCCACATAGTAATAAACATAAGTAAATGCCTAAATTTCCTAAGTACAAGAAGAATGGAATCGCATTATATAATCGAGAACAGTGAGTAGGCAAGTCCAACAAATTACAGTGTAATCTCGGGTCTTGCCGCGGCAGCGCCGCGGAGTCTGGCCTTCGGGACCATTGACTTCCCTTCTTGCAAATAAGGCGGGCGTAGGGCGACCACACTGTTGCTCGTGCCAAGACTCAAGAGAAGACTCGCCTTCCTGGGTAAACTAACTTGACAGAACCGGATGCAAATTCAACTGTTTAATGACAACTTGCGGTAGGCTGGCACGGTAGGATTTTCCAGTTGTTTTAAGGTAAGTGTGATTCATAGACTGTTGGAAGTTTATTTCATAGTGTCTTCCCGTAACTTTGTCTGCGTAGAATGTTGATTTCCGTGGTAAAAGCTAGCCTATGTCTTTCCCCGGGATTCAAACTATCTCCAAATCAAATGGTATCTAAAATTTGAAGGGGTTACAGACAGACATACAAAGAAATTGCCCTCCGCATACGAGTGTTAGTATAAGATTCAATATGGTCATTTTATTTTTAATCAACCACTAGCAGACTAGGACGGGAACAAAAAAATGAGAAACATGTTAAGTTTACTGTTTCATCTTTCGAAATACCCAATTAGGTTAGCTATATTTTAACTTAAACGTACTTATTATTAAATTTTATCTTAAAACGAACATATTTATCTTATGAAATTTTCTCATAAAGCGAAATGTAAATTTCCGTGTAGCAATAAAGTCCCTTAAACCTATTTTTAATGCCGGATTATCCGCATCTTGAAAAATATGTGGTTTTATACGGAATTGTGACGTCATCGGACATCAACTTTACTAAGGGGTCGCACATCGATTTCCCCGAACCAGCTGATTGCTGGAGGGTTCCACATGTAGCAAGCTTGCCATTCCTTATCGTCTTCTTTCATGTAACTTAAGTATTAGTATATGTATACAAGCTATATTTTAACTTAAACGTACTTATTATTAAATTTTATCTTAAAACGAACATATTTATCTTATGAAATTTTCTCATAAAGCGAAATGTAAATTTCCGTGTAGCAATAAAGTCCCTTAAACCTATTTTTAATGCCGGATTATCCGCATCTTGAAAAATATGTGGTTTTATACGGAATTGTGACGTCATCGGACATCAACTTTACTAAGGGGTCGCACATCGATTTCCCCGAACCAGCTGATTGCTGGAGGGTTCCACATGTAGCAAGCTTGCCATTCCTTATCGTCTTCTTTCATGTAACTTAAGTATTAGTTCACGGTTTTATACGTAGAAGTATGCACATTTGCAGACCAGACGAAATTCAAGTTGTCGCTTTGTATGAATACATAAAGAAATTCGATAAATATGTACATGTTACCTTAAAAACCCTTTTCATTGAAATTGCGTTACGACGAACGACAAAGAATCGACGTTATAACTATATCTGTTTTATAACATTATAACTTAGAAAAAAAGCTTTTTCACCACACCAACTGGTAAAGGCCCTCTTGATTGTTCAAAAACTAATATTGAGAGAGTTGCATTTTATCTATATGTGGGGCAAAGTAATCAGATGCAAATTTTGAGTTGTTTCCTCATGCTAGATGGTAGAATTGACTTTTAAATGATCATTTTGAATGAGTTTATTTTTAATATTTTCATTTGGAACTGGTTTGGTTTATTTTTTCTTGGTATTGCGTATTTAGTATTTTCCTCGCGTTGGTGTAGTAATAGTTATTTGTTTTAGAAGTTGTGGTGAAATTTTTTGTGTTTTATTGGGAGGCAAAGTTTGTTTAACCCTCGTGCCTTAAAACCCCTGCGACGCTCATGATTATACTTCTCGAACCACTACGAATCGAAACTTTTTTGATATTTCATAGTTAGTATTTTCTTCGCGTTGGTGTGGTGAAAAATTTTGTGTTTCACTCGGAGGCAAAGTTTGTTTAACCCCGGTGCCTTGCACCCTCGCAACGCTCAAGATTCCACTTCTCGATCGCATTTGCTGCGCTCGTGGCTCAATTTTGGAATCTTTGCTCGGGTATCAATATTAGCACGAACGGTTAAACGAAAACTTTGCTTCTTGTAAAATAAATAACTATTTTTGTGTTATGTATATCATCGAACAAAGTAGTTTTCACCAAGGCACTTTGCGAAAACTAGTATTCAATAGTTTTCTTATTCTTTCCTTGCCGAGAGGCCCAGTACCAAACCTCAACTTATGACAATCAGAGTTACAGCGCTACAACTGTACAGCGCCATCTCGTTTACCTGTCAAATTCGAAGCACGAAATTGTCTTAGATTTTACTGATCTTACTCAATCAATGTATCTTTGTCTCTGGTAATCTAGCTAGAGCTAGATATAGTATATTCTTGTATGGTGGATTGAATTTAACTGTATTGCCGCTAATTTCAGGCCCTGACTTACTGGTAAGATAGGTACCTGTACTAGTATTTTTCTTTCAAAATGTATAACAAAACGAGGCAGTGTAAGTTGCTGGAGTCTCGCGCATCCGGCGTATCCTAGGCTCCACTATAAAATCTAGTCTGGCTGCGCTTGGCTGACGTCACGGTCCATATTTTACACACTTAAAGCTGTTTGTCGTGTCATACCATTATACGCCATGTAACGCTCGGACTTATTGCCAGGATGGAGGTATAACTCAGTTTGAATTGTTTTTTGCACTATGAGCCGCTTTATTGCGTTCCATTGTAACGCTTTCATTGCATTTGCACTAAATTACTTTTAAGAATTATGTGACTTTGTAGATTTGTTTTCTTAAGTGAGTTCTTTCTTATGAGATTGCATAGAAAGCACACAAGGGGTCTAGCAAACACACGGTGGCTCAGCTCCGTCATTATTTCCTTGTTTGTGCCAACTGGGTACAATAATAGGCGTAGGTAGGTGGCTAGATGTATATTACCTATTATATAAACAATTAATTAGTAAGGAAAAGTACTTAATTAATAAAGGCGAATTTAAAAAAAGTCGTGGCTTTCGGACGGAACTTAATCAAAAAGATGTGTGCAGTTAGGTAGTTTTGTATATATGTATTATATACTATAGAATGTATTATATATTGTAACTATATATGGCTACTTACATATTTGTTTTATTTCATATCTCATTTATATATTGTAGGTTATAGGACTTATAGGTTTACCTATCTTTACGGAAATTAAATATTTTCTTTTATGCCGTTTAGTACAGTTTTAAGAAGAAGAAAGAAGAAAATGTTTTGATGTCTACCGTTCTCCAATTCTTCCTCAATTGCTCAAAGGTTAACTGGAAGAGATCCCTGAAAGGGATAAGTTCGCCTTTGTACAAATGATGTATGTTCTGTCCTGTTTTATGTTTCTTTATGTACACTAAAGTGTTTTACTACTACTAGGTACTATTAGTGCTGTAAAATTGAACGTCAGATATCTATAGTGTGAGTGTGCTCTTTACCGTCCAGCGCTAGTTTCCGTCCACTTGATGGAGTTGCTACAAAGAATCGTGTATAATTTGAGTATAATCCTACCATACCGCACAATTTTGGACTTATTACGATCCTAAACCTATAATGGTGGATCCACGTTTCATCTACCGTCACAAATCGACGTAAAAATTCATTAGGATTACGCTTGAATTTGGCTAAACATTACTCAGAAGTTGTTTCACGAAGTCGTTTTTGATCGGCTGTCAGCAAATGCGGCACCCATCTTGCGGAAAGCTTTTTTATATTCAAAATATTCTTGCGGAAAGCTTTTTTATATTCAAAATATTATGCAAGATATAAAAAACTCGTTCAGATGAAATGTGTACAGTCTCAGCTATCTCACGAATCTTCACTCGACGGTCATCCAAAACAATATCGTGAACTTTATTCACGACATCAGTGGTCACTTCAATCGGCCTTCCAGAACGTTCTGCGTCATTAGTAGTGGTACGTCCAGAACGAAATTCTGTAAACCACTTATGTACCATTTCATGAGAAGGAGCAGAATCCCCATAATATTTTTCTAAACAGTTTTCAGTCTCTTTAATAGTTTTTCCACGTAAAAAGTAATGTTTAATTAACACACGAAATTCGCTTTTCTCCATTTTCCAACAATTTTCCGATCGTATTTGACATATGCCTCTTTTTTTGCCACTTTTTTATTGCCCCGCCTTTAAAAAAAAAAAAAAACTGCCAGCTACCAAGGAGTTAAGAATTGTAATTGAAAAGTTTATATGTTAAAATGATTTTTGTTTTACATAAAGTCACTGACTTCTCAAACCGCCCTCGTAGTACCTACTTAACACAATAAATAGCTTTGCCACTAGTGATATATAACTATAGATAAGTTATACTCATACATAATGAGCACAAGTTTGTAATACAAAATACTTCCATGTTTATTTCATTACCTTCGAATGAATCTGCTTCGTTGGTTAATTTTCGCAATCCGTTCATCTTTGTTACACTCGTTGTTAAGAATATACGCTTGTCTCTTTCTCTTTTGATGTGCGGGAGCTCGTTAGCACGTGCACAACAGGTGCACAATTATAGCTTGCCCATTGACGTATATCTAAGGACGGGCCTAACGGGTAGTAAAAAAAATGGGCCCAGTATAGCGGTGTCACGCACACGAATTCCAGACAATCGTGCCGTCTAGCGCCACAACGCGATTGGTTGATGAGTTCGCATCACGCGCGCGATTGGTCGCAAAGTTGCGTCAGTCTGCACGGTTGGATCGAATTCGCAAGTGACACCACTGAACTAGCACCATTCTTAGTGCCCGTAAGGTCCGTTCTTAGATATACGCCAATGAGCTTGCCGAGGCGCGACTAAAGAGCAACTAACTGTACAATTATTGTGCAATTTGAGCGCTTCAATTTTGGAACGGCCTTTCTGGACTTATAATATTAATGTTTGCCACATAAAAGATAACAATGATATGTACGAGTAGGTAGGTACAGACCTCTCACTGTGTAACACAATTATGTTAGACAGCGATAGGCCACGAATTACGAGTATGTTGTCTCTCTTCCCTCCCAAACACCAAAAGAGAATGTGCCAACATTCTCTTTGTCGATCACTGACTGCCTGAGTTATTACAATTTAGTGATATACTATTGGCTTCGACCAGCACAGTGAGAGGAGCTGAGCAGCAGTGAGTGCAGAGTGTGTTCGAGTATTCAGTATCAAGACGATACATTTTACTAGTTATTTCTAGATTAGTGCCCTTAAACAGTACCTATACTATACATATAGTATACATACAGTACCTACAGTATGGTACACGCACGTTATGTACTCGTATAGGTACTATAGTAATAATTTCATCAGTTCCGTTCTTAGAAACACTTCTTAAAAAAACAAATGGAATAATTCATTTATTATACCCACATGTTGTTGTGGCATTAAAAAGATGTCTGCAAATGTATGGACGATCATTTTAAAACTTATTTCATGTGAATAAAATAAAGACGCCATATCAAACTACCAATTCGACTGAGCTAATGCTATTGCTGAAAGCCTTTGTTCAGTGCCTGTTAAAACACGGAATCGTACGAGCACGTCGCAGGTAGTGATTTTTTAATTAATTTAATTGTAGTTTCAGTAAATTAAGCCAGTTTTATTAAAATATCTGCTATGTTTTTCCTATCACGTTCTACGGTAATTGAGTACGTGAGTCGCAATTGTCAGCTATTTATGGTGGCTCTGTGAGTTTCTTTTAATGTTCCACTTTGCATTTTATGAAATTCTATCGCACTCCACGTCCGCCGCTGAATGAGTAAGTAATCCGCTTATCAAGTTTATGATAAAGAGGCGGTGTGAGAAACACCGCACTTGATAAGAGCTGCTTATTAAAAATAGAAGCGCCTTGAAAACAAAGAGAATTTGAAATAGAGATGGATTGTCAAAGAAAACGTTGTAGCCACATTAAATGTACTGCCATCTTTCGACACAAAATAAAAACTTTTAAAACGCCATTTGACTTTTATCCTTATTCTTTCACTGATATGTGTTAAATTTGTTAAATATCTAACAGTGGCGCCATCTAATAGATCAAAGGCCAAAGGTATGGCGGCATCGTTTTGAGCGATGGAGCCACAACCTTTAGCCTATGCCCGGTAAGATGGCGCCACTTTATATGGCGATATACCTACCATATGGAATGGTAACATATTTGTTTAAATATATTACAAACAGAAGTAAACTATTTCTGTCTTTAATTTGAGAAATTAACTATTTATAAAAAGTAAAACAGCGTTAACTTTAACCTACCTGTTAACGCAGCAAAATAGATTTCATTAAGAATTATACTCTTCTCTATATCTTTGCGCTTTCTTGGTTATACAAGTGGGGGGACATTGTAGCGTTCGGTTGTTCTCGGCTCGGTTCGGCTCAGAGTTGCTACGATGCTACGAGCATTGCTCCGAGCACTTATAAGGGTTGGCATAACTTGACGTCCCTTTGCGTGCACGACCACAGATAAGATAATGACTTGAATTTTGACAACCCTAAATAGCCGAAAGGGATAGTGCCATAAGTACAGTAGAAACGGATACCATGATTCGTCCCTGAATCGCTATCAAACTTCGGTTTTTAGGTAGTTTCCCTTCTGTACGGTAGTACTATTATTTATTCTGTGGTTACACGCTCGGGGTCCGCTTCACAATCGAATTACAATAACTAGCTTAAGCAGTTTTATAAAAAAATGCGACTGTCATGCCAGCTAGAAGAAACTTCCTGTCTCGCACAGCTAAACTGTGGAATTATCGGTCACCCGCGGTATTTCCGTACCGAAACCACCTTCAAACTTCTTCCTTCTTCTTCTTCTTAAGACGAAAGTGGAGGACTCGTGCGAATTCACGTTTCAGACAAACGTAGTCCTCATTTATTCTCTGGATATTAACATTAATGAAAATATTTTTACACAATTTATTGTACTTATATCAATCACAGCTATGCCCCTACGTTTCATTTTTTTAGATTTTTTAATTATTATAAGAGTTAGGAGCATTTAATTTTTTTAATAGAAAAGTCAAACATATGGGCATAGCTGTGATTGTGTGGGTTAATATACATAATATTATGTAAACATATTATATATTCAGAATGGAAAATGGGGACTACGTTTGTATGGAAAAACGGCCGTCCCCTTTCCTCTTAAATATCGGCAACGCACTTGTCACCCCTCTGGTGTTGCAAGTGACCCATGGACACCGGTACTTGCTTACCGTCAGATGATTCATCTGCTATTCTAATACAGTATTAATTCTAATTAATCCGGCTTCTTCGCGATGTTTTCGGTAAATAGGTACTGATTTTTTATATAAGTACAGTCACGTCTGAAAATATCGATACGGGCAAAGTGCAAAAAAATATGTATACACGACCTTATTGCCCATATAAAAAGGTAGTGTATACATATATTTTTGGCACTTGATCCGTATAGATATTTTCAGACGTGACTGTACAAAAATCTCGACGACGAGACGAAGTTTAAGCCCAAGACATTCAGTGTAATAGCATATTATTGGTGTTCATTTGGGTTGCCTACGTAAAATTTTAAGATAATTATATTGCCATAAGTTAATTTTGTGTCATCACCTTTTGGCGACTTACTAAGAAACATAAATCAGATACATAAATATTTACACCTAGTACGAGTACTAAAAGAACTTAATTATCTACTTTTAAATTTGGTGACGTTTTTTTACCAGTGAACAGACCGGTTATAATAGCGCTAATAGGTAGGTAGTTTTCCGATTTGTAGATGGGGGTAAGTCATTAAACCGTTTAATGTGCTACAAATAATTCGCCGGGCCAGTGTTTATATTTGTAAGAAAATATTAATAGGAAATAAGCTTAAAAATGATTAGTACGATTTTTATTATAATTAACGGAATGTAATATCAAAGTGAATGTGTGTCTTTGTGTTTGATGTTCGTGATATATCAAGTTATAATTTATCTGATTCTTTGTTGTAATAAATTAATCGTGTTTTTTTTTACATGATAATAATGAAATAAAAAATTTGATTAGAATTGAATTTACTTTTAATCTTAAAGTGGTAAACAACGTTTATATCATTTTATTGGATACTAACTGTACATACAAAGGTGAGTTTTCAGTTATAAGTGTTTAAAATAGATACATTTCAAGCTGTTCAATGTATATATATAATAATAATAATAATAATTCAGCCTATACACGTCCCACTGTGCATGGCCCGACATGGTTTGTGATACAGGGCTGAGGTACGGCCTCAAAAAATAAAACGAAACCCTTATAGAATCACTCGTGTGTCTGCCTGTCCGTCTGTCACAGCTAATTTGCTTCAAAAATACTAGACAGCTGGTGGAATTGAAATTAAGGACACATGTTTAGGACTAAACTTAAAAAAATAAAGAAAATAGTTCAGTACCCATAGATTACAGGAATCTCCATAAGAAAGACCAAACGTAAATCGATCTTAGGAAAACAATATAAATTTTGTAGTGTAAAGTGATTCCGGAATCCTTGCGGTGCGAACCCGAATCGCACTTGGCCGGGTAATTTACCTATGAGTAATAGTAATTTGGGGCCTATCTAAATTATTGGTCCTAAAATATTAAGTAGCAAAATTATATTAAGCCTTGACTATATTTATTTTGAAATTAATTAGGCACAGTTAGGTACCTATATTAAACCCAAAAAAAACTTATCTAATAGTATTTTGCATATTTTTCTCAACGATATGTGCAGTGCAACACGAATTCGTTAAACACAGGTGAATATTTCCTTCCCCGTGCTTAATTCTTGCGCTCCACAAATATTGGCTTTATTTCACGAAGTATCTTTCTTACCTCTGTCCAATTATATGTGACTTTTTATACGTTCATCCAACCCGGCTTAACGCGAGTTAAACGGGTGACACGCCGTATTAAAATGTCGTCACTTGAATAATAAGGCCACGGACGGTTTAACATTGACTTATTATTTTTTAATTATAAAAACACCAAACATGGAACACGAAAGTTTCTCATTATTTTTGGAAGAATACGAAGCGTATAAAATAGCCTCTGTTCGTGACAACTTCCACGTAGATGTTGTTCACCCCTTAGGGAAGAAATCCTGGGTACAACGTATACTATACTCAACTAACTATACTCAAAATTGCGCCCAAACCCGTGCAGTAGTTAGTGCGAAAAGTAACAAACATCTGCAATATATTTCATGATTAATAATATTATTAGTGTATTTATGACAGTATATGAATATCTGAAGTGATTATATAATGCCTCGGGCTTTCTCGAAAATAATTTGACTTGCACTTTTCTCTTGCAACCTATGTACGCAACGCCCTAGTTGGCTAGAAGAAATTAAACTTGCTTGCCAAACGAAATGCAAATGACAACTTTTTGTCGCAGACTAATAACAGTTACTTCAAATGAAGAAAATGTAAACAAGAAGAAATCTAAATTACGAAAAATACATGTCTTGTGACGTGTATTTTTATAAATTTCAGTTATAGGTGGATATCTACCTTTTTTTGGAAACGGCACAGTTCAGAATTAATTAAGTCTTTTTTTCACCATATCCACTCGGAAAATACGCATAATTAGTGCAAATATAAAAAGTGACCAAGCGTTCTAGGGCATCGACTACTGGTTAGTGTGCAAAGTTGCATTTTGTCCTCAAGAGCTCCAACTAAGTAATTTAATGTTAATTTTGTATTGTTCTGTCGCGTTAGCTGGAAGGTGGACTTGTCAGTGATAAGTTTTGGTAGTAGTCATAAGTAGGTATTAAGTGGCATTCATTTTACAACTAGTATTTTCCTCGCGTTTATGAAACTCTTGCAACGCTCAAGAATCCAGTACTTGGAAACTTCCTTTTAATACTAGGATCTTATACGCAACACGCTGCTTTCTTCTAGGAAGGTTTTCTAACTTAATAGTTTATCTACATGTACTAATTTGACCATAATCCATATTACACATGGATTATGGTCAAATGTGGGAATTAATTATAATGATTTACCTACGATTGAACTTAACGATACTTACTATCAACGTTTCAGTGTTATTGTTTTAACTTGCTGTCATATTTCCAGGGAAATTATTGAAGCTGAAAAACAGGATCAAGAAATTAAAAGGTAAGTGCTTTTTTTTGGTTAATAACCAAACCGAACATCTTGTATTTTTTAATAAGCCATGTTTTTCTTCGTTACCCCATTTCTAACAGATTGTTAGCTGAGAAACATCGACGGCAATTTGTTAATCTAATTACCCCTAAAAGAAACACTTCTCAGTATTTCAATTTATTTCTGCAAAATAGAAGAATTTTATATTTAGGTACAGTCAGCATCAAAAGTAGCGGATGAAACAACGCGTCAAAAGTATCTGATATTCGGAATAACTTTTCTACATGTAGGTAAATCTGTAAAATTCACGTCCATAAGTATATATTTTAGAGTCTAAATGGTTCTAAATATAGAACCATCACTTTTTGTTAAGCTGTTACCGAATGGTAGAAACTTTTGAAGCGTTGTTTGATCCGCTACTTTTGGTGCTGATTGTACCATATTTTTAACATGATTTTAAATTAATGTTGTACAAATAATATTTCAGCTAAAATCATTGGAGGGATTTATATAAAACATTATTTAAAAAAATAGAACACAATCATATTCCTTCAGAGATATCAATCGCCTATAATTTTGGAGCGAACTCAAATAAATAAACCAGCTTATTTCCCACTAAAAAACCATAAGTAACGTCGGCACTTAGAGCTTTACTAACATTTACGAGAGCTCCAACGAGACCATGAAGACGAACTTTACTACAACTTGGTTTTATGTTATGAACACACAAACGCGTCGGGGTGTCTTATTTACGTATAATAAAAACAGGGAAAAAGCAATGAATCTCTGGCCACTTCATGCCGTCGTTTTAATATTTTACGTGACCCCTAAAATTTGGGTACCGCTTCGAGGCGGCGCACTTATCATTAAGTTCTGATTACCCGCCGAGAGTTCTCCAAGACATCATGTTAGGAAGATTCAAGAGGTTTTTGGCGAAGTGCAAAAGTTTTACGATATTATGATTACTTGCATGAGAGGAGCTCGGCGCGGACGTGACGACTCGCCCCCGTCATAGATGTCGCTCGCGACCGTGATCGCAGACACGGCCATCCTTTGCAAATGTGTCACCTCTCAATTATTTTTCCTAAATATTGAAACTTACCAAATGATTTTATATAATGCTGAATGTTTGTACAGGTATATACGTTTTTACCCGTCATTTAAAATTTTCAAAACTTAATAAATTAATATTACGCGACAAAACACAAGTCGTCGTAGCCCCACAGTAAGATCAATAAGACTTGTTTTGTGGGTACTAGAATACTGTCCTATACATTCAAAATATAGATATCAATAAATACTAATACATAGAAAACATTCAACTTAGGAACAAATATCGGTCATGAACACACAAATAAATGCCCTTACCAGGATTTGAAACCGGGATCTCTAGCTTCGTAGGCAGGGCCACTACCGACTAGGCTAGGAGGCTGTTAATTTGCTACCTATTTTATTGCTTTTTGAAATATCGTACAGAAACTGCATTTCTCCAAAAAATAATACAGGCAGTTTTAACTAGCCTGTGCCCTCAACTTTGTCCGTGAAAAGTCGTGAAACTGTAGGAAAACTTTTCGATAGGCCGTTTTTGCATGATATAAACTTTCATAAATAAAGTAGGTACGATTTTCATTATAGTACGTTATTTTAGTACGATCGTAATATATCAGGTCGATAATTTATAAACTTTATTTAATATTGTTTTAATTGTGCTTGCCCGCGCTTATATGGGAAATAAACCAACAGTTTGAAATAGCAAAACACTATAATTTTAGTAGAAATCTATATTAACTTGTATTATATAGTTACTTAATCCTAATCATAATCAATCATCACATTATCAAATCATTATATTATTATGTCAAAAAACAGTGATAATAAATTTAACCTAATACAGCTAATTAATAAAATGCACAAGACCGTATTGATATAGTTTTGTCACAGTAAAGTTTTGTACCAAAACGAAATTTGAACTCAATTTGGTCTCTCGACCGTCAGGCACTTAAACGCGTAACTTGTGTACAGTTATCATATTAACGCAGCGGCCCCTCTATTACTTCATTAGCTTTGAACGCACGACAGACCGCTCATAATAGAGTAGATCCTCTTTCCTTATTACGGGTATAGTGCTAGGTGTTAATTACCGGAGCACCGGAATTTTATGGGGCGCCCGATTTATACACGCGGAGCGTTGCATGGTGATGCACGGTTTATGACGGAGGTTCTTGGCTCTGAAATGGTGAGATATAACGCTGGTTCTACTAACTACGTACATTGTTCATATGCAAGCTAATATATCGTAAGCGAGTGTGTGACACGGTTGTCGTTGACATTTAATGATTTTAGGATATATAGCCTACGAAGCAGAACGTCCCGGACTCGAATTCAGGTAAGGGCTTTTATTCGTATATTTATCACGAATGTTCCTGAGTTACGGATGTTAATTATGTATCTGTTAACGGCACCAATCATGGGACATTTAAGAGAAAATTTGGAGTATTTTTTTATATTTCACCGACTTATGTATAATTTCTACCGCTTTATGCTTTAAAAGTTGAATATCCAGTTCGTCCTCTATGTTTTCTATGTATTTAATGAAAGCGATTGCAATTGGTTTCAATATTATTAACCAATTAAAACCATGGTTTTTTGCTCCAGTCATGGGATGTACGGCGCCATTAATTTTCAAACTAACAAATATCAATGAAAAATTAAACTTAAGCAGCTATTTGGCTCTTATTTATGGTAAAGTGTTGCCAGCGATTAAAAACTGATGGTAAATACTTGTTTTACAGGATTTGTCTATACCATCCCATCACTGGTGCCTGTTCTATTATAGGGGTGTTTACTATATGAGATACTATCTAAGTATGTATATCGGCACCTAATTCCTAGGCTAGGTCCATCTGTGTAAGATTGGGATATTGGATTATTTTCGCAGTTGAGAGCACCCTTTTTTATTGAAATTGGTAAAAAGTTTGAATACACGGTTCTGCTAACGATTATGAACCTATAACTAACGGTAGCTACTAGAAATTTGTGACGTTCGAAAAAATTTCATGCTGTATTTGGAGTTTCGCGTTTAGGTTGGGCGAAATTATGTTTTACGCTCCGTTTATTTCATATTGTTACGGAGACAATTCCAACTAGATATTAATATTTACCTATGCAACGTCCAAACAAAGGCAGCATTCGTATTCACCCCACGAAAACAAGTAGATAAAAATGCAAACACGCGCAATTGTGTCTCGAACGAACCGAGGCGGCCATAAGAGAGAGTGGAGCAAGACGGGGTAGGGGACACAATATGGTCACCCGATTTTAAATGAATTGATTAACCATAATATAATATTATCAATTACTTAATACGTTATGTACTGGTTCTTTCTAAGGATTCGTACTAAATGGGTCTGTCTCATCGTTTTTATGAAGATCCCTTATTTTAAAGGATAGGCAATAAACTAAAATAAAATAATAATAATATTTCAGGCTATATACGTCCTACTGCTGGGCACAGGCCTCCTCTCATGCGCGAGACGGCTCGGGCTATAGTCCCTACGCTAGCACAATGCAGATAGGGGACTACACATACACCTTTGAATTTCTTCGTAGATGTATGCAGGTTTCCTCACGATGTTTTCCTTCACCGAAAAGCTAGTGGTAAATATCAAATGATATTTCGTACATAAGTTCCGATAAACTCATCGGTACGGGTCAGGATTTGAACCCGTGACCTCCGGATTGAAAGTCGAACGTCATATCCACTCGGCCACCACCGCTTCCAACTCAACTAAAATAATAAGTCGAAATTCTTGAAATATTATGACATTTCTATGCGGCATTAAACGATAAGCATACCCAGTTTTGTCCCACCTTCCCTTACTCGTCCGCGTAGCATTTTGGAAGCGAAAGTATTCCGAACACAAATGTGTTCCCGGTCATATGAATTTAGATCGGCCGCTGTATTAAAGGGAAGTAAAACATAGGGGACAGGTAAATTGAACTATCGGAAGGGCGAAGGTCGAAGCAACGGCTGGCGGCATCCTGCGTATTACCATTATTTGGCTTCCGCGTGCAAACCTTTAATATTTTTTTTAATAATTCGCGTATTTACAGAAACGGGTACTTACACAGATCTTATATGATAACATCTTGTGAAATAACTTATGTACGATAAGCCGCGGCCGTAACACCTCGATCGATTTTAACTACAAGCGAAGAGCGCTTAGTTTAGGAATAATTAATTATTTCCCAAATATAGGTTATCAACTTATCACAACCACACAAACTCCAACACTCGTCATGATATAGTGAATTCGCTTTCGAATTGTTTGTCACTTACCGTAACGTAAAAAGTTTTATATTTGTGGCAAAATAAAGTGATTGAGAAAATCAAATATCGACATGCCTATTATCAATGTTACCTTAGCGTTATAGGTATTTTTAACATTGTATAAAAAGATAGCTACCACGAAATACACAACTCGTTCGTTACCTTCTTTGATTTGATACACCCATAGGTAGTTTTCTTATTTTTTGACACCGTATTCTACAGTTTACTTTTATATTTTTAAATACTTTATATATGTAACAGAAAAATTATGGTCGGATTTGTAATTGATTTGCATTCTTGAAATGTCCCGGTAAATTACAGCAAGTAGAATTTACATTTTTTAATTATTAATCTATGACTGACTTATTGATGTTAGTATTTGTCGACGTTTCATTTTCTCAAGCACTTGTTCTTGCCACAAAAACTTCTATGTCTGGTCGTTACCAATAAGCGCTGAAATAAACTGAATTATCAAAGAGGTAAAGTCTAAGAAAAAACGTGCCGCTTACTGCAAAACAGATGGGGCTGTACTGCGCCATATGTTTTGCGGTCAGTGAGTTGTCAAACGCAAACTTTTGACAATGAGATCCGATTTCCCGCAAAATATATGGAGCTGTAGAGCGCCATCTCGTTTACCTGTCAAATTCGAAGCACGATATTGTCTTCGATTTTACGCATCTTACTTAAAAATTATTGAATGCTGTAGTATAATACAGGAAAATTGGACCTATGTTTATATTACATTATTTAGTAGGGGGAATACGCAATGAAACGGACGCGTTATGAAACGGACACTATTGATATCTTAGAAAAATCTGAACTAACATATTCATGACTTTTGGTTGCTGGCATCACTGATAACCATAAATAAACTCACAGTGATGACAGATCCCGGCGGCCATTATTTAGTTCACTTTTTCGCAGGTTGTTGAACCGCACGAGTTTTGTAAAAAATATTGTATATTTGCAAACTGATTTAAAATTCGATAAAAACGTAAGCTACAATTGTAATGGTTGTACTTGTTGACATATTCTCAAGAAGGTACTTATTATCATGGAAATATATTAGTTATAAATGACGTGTGTGAGCAGAATATAATAATGCTGAAAACATATTAGTATTGTCTTTATTGGTGCGAGCGAGATGCAGTCAGTTACTCGTATATTACATTCAAGATGACTATTTCAAATATATAAAGATTGCGCTAAAGGAGACTAATTCTAATTGAACGATTTGTTACAGTTTTGATCTTATTTTGGTGCGACCTTGATGATCGCTCACACTGATTGGTACACACTAAATTCAATGACTTGCACTCGCACTTGTTCATGCGCGTGAGATGCAATTCAAATGTACATTTGACATCATAATAATATCTAATTGATGTATTTTTGTTATCATTTATCCATGCGTCTCGGTCGCGTCAATGCATGTATGGATAAATACAAACGAAATGTGCGCGCGAATGATAAGTAAATTATATGATTTAGATATCATTTCCGTGTCAAACGTACGTTCGAATTGGCCTTTAGGCATCTCACGCGGATGAATACTTATTCATTCGCGAGCGAGATGCCCAATGACACGACTTTTCATCACATCAGCTGAGCTATCATCGAGGTCGTTTAAAAACAAGATCACTATCTTTAACTAACGGGTATTCTAATTTTAATAAGAGTATGTGAATAAGACTTAATATCGATCTGATCTGTCAGTGTCAAAAGTGACATCTTTTCAACCAAAAAAGTCACGTTTGACACTGACAGATTAGATCCATATTTAGAGAATTAATCTTAAAACGCGTTTAACCACCATTATCGATAGTCCACGTGCTACTTGTAAAGTCCAGCTATCGCTTTACAAAAGCATAAAATTACCGTACACCGTCTTGTACTAACGGTACAATTTATGTCGTATTTAAAGGTCCTACCTTGATACCGGTGAAATAGTCCTACTGGACTGGAGCCATAAATTTATAAAATAAAATAAAATATTATACGACATTATTACACAAATTGACTAAGTCCCACAGTAAGCTCAATAAAGCTTGTGTTGAGGGTACTTAGACAACGATATATATAATATATAAATATTTATAAATACTTAAATACATAGAAAACACCCATGACTCAGGAACAAATATCCATGCTCATCACACGAATAAATGCCCTTACCAGGATTTGAACCCGGGACCCGCCTGTTATGTAATTTTTACCATGTAGCTTGTCTACGAAATGCGACGCCAAGAGTGACCGTAGCAACTAAACCCTGTACTCTGTAGGCATGTAGAGGAAAGTGCTACACGTGCGCTTGCACTACCTTGTGTCAGATACTTATGGCCGATTCAAACTTACAAATCGATGTAAATTTCATCTTATTTTGCACATCATTTTGCATGCGTCTTGGTTGAACTTACATATATTATCGGTGCAAGTATGATACGCTTGGTGCAATCAATATCAAGCCTTTGAAGTTTTCAACTTCTTGAAACGGTGTTATGAATATAAAAGTTTGATATTTGCTAGATATAGATAATATATAATACTGTGTATGCATCGCGCTTGCACAAATAATTTAGTACGAGCTAGATGCACTTTAGTTACCGGCACTCTCTCTCCCACACATATACTTACCTATGAATGGATGTCTCCGTCGTGCAAATTCAAGACTAGCTTAAGACATTGATAGTACTTATAATATACTTAGGTGTACATGTGTACCGGCTATATATTATACATTTTACTGCAGCGAATGGACCGCGAGTGGTCGCAAAGGCGTCTTGATGTGATTTCCGGCCACTTTTAACGACGCTTCCTGCACGATATAAATCTGAGTTAGAACTGGAGTTCGAGGCCCGCGGCTGCCGGATGCCACGTCCATTCCTCCATCTGCCCTCTGTATGGATTTCACTCTAAAGTATGCTGTGTAAAACACTACAATCGCTGAAACAAAAACAGCAAAAATACCCTCTTTCGAACGTGTTATTTTAGTGTGTTTATTTACTGAGCCACGGCCAAGGTAATGTTTGTTTTTCTATACTCAATTATTGCTTGAATGAGTACCAAGAAAAAAGAGAACAAATGGACGCTCCACCATAAGTGCTACTCGGCGCGATCCGAACTATACGATACGTCAAATAATAGGTCTAGATACGATATGGATCGGGTATTTTAGTATCAAAAGTGACGTTTTTGTTTGAAAAAACGTCACTTTTGACATTGTCTTACCCGATCTATATCGTATCTAGACCTAATATTTGGCATACGTATGTTAAAGTTTGAATCGGGCCGACTGTCGCAAAAGCAGTTTGCACGTGTTAATAAGTAAGTACATACCAAGTACATACTTAGATTAAGTAGGTACCTACTGTCACTCTAGGTAAAACATGAAATAAGTTTTTTCAAGATCATTGAAAATAGGCATTGAACGTGTAGTTGATATGTACATGTTCAATGTATATGCATTTTTAACTTACGTATACATATAGTAAAAATATAACATAATACATCCTCTAACCGCTCCGAATTTTACTCGCCAAGACAATTGTAATTTTGATTTGGAAAATAATATCAGCGTGTAATGACTTCCTGCTACACCTTTGTCACAAGCTGGTAAAAAAAGAATTGTTAACGTAACATAAAAATTGTAGAAAAATATATCTTCTTTCACTTAAAACCGATTTAATTATACTCTTTTCTATTTAAACCTCGTTTTACTAGTGTCGGTTAAAAACTACTTAGTTATTAGAACAGATAATAATTTTTGAGCGATACAAATAGTCCTCCTCGCCGTATCCGACGACGGAGATTCCTCTAACTGTTCTTAATTGGAAACATACGAAATTGTCACTATCACGTAGGCATTTTAAGAAAATTAGTTTAATTATAATCAGGTGTATTTTATAACTAATCTTTGGAAGGGATTTGAACACACGGCTACTGGATCGCTAGCCCAGTGCTCTGCCATCTGAGCTA
Source organism: Cydia pomonella (assembly GCF_033807575.1). Lineage (NCBI taxonomy): Eukaryota > Metazoa > Arthropoda > Insecta > Lepidoptera > Tortricidae > Cydia > Cydia pomonella. The sequence continues at coordinate 340,247 of NW_026907803.1, read as the reverse complement.
CCAAAACCTTACCCAATACAGCGAATATATCCACCGTATATGAGCTTTAGGTAGGTCCTGGCGATATTTACCGTAAAATACTTACACTTCTTAAGCGGCTATCGGAGTTCCAAGTCATATTGGAAATGTCCCTGTAATCATGCGCTATCCCATACTAAATTAATTTTGTATCAAGCAGAAATATCTGCGAGCGATACTATTAAGCTTAGAAACAAATGAAAGCGTTTAAGACGTGTAACACTCATACGGTAGATGTCGCTAGGATTCAAGTCCCACCCAGGACAATGAATTTTTCCTCTTCTTATAATTATTTATAAACCTATTTATAACTACTTTTAACTGTAAGTTTTTCAGCAGTACGTATATATTATTTGGAATTAGGCGTTTGGTTAAAACTACTCGTAGTTTTAGTTGGAGAATAACAGTTAACTCTATTAATTCCGGAATTTCATTAAACTAATTTTTACTACAGAGAAATAATAATCACAGCTTTACTACTAAGGTATTTAATTTAGTAAAACTGTACGGCTACATTTGACATATTTAAAACGCTAGCGACTACGTGAACTCGATCGCAGTGCCTCGGAAACGCACGAATATTCCAGTGCGAGCGAGATGTACTGCCATCGAGTTCATGCAATCACTAGCGTAAACGTCAAATGTCAACACTTGGTAGCCGTACTAATATTGAATTCAACACAAAACACAAGTAATGAAACCGGATCACTTTGTATACAATCCTCGTAAAGTCAACCGTTTTCATCGCTCTTTTCTTTTATTTATTTAAATAAGGGATTATAAAAAAACACGGTTGCTTGACCAAATTATCAAAATAAAAACGGCAAAAGAGAATTCTATTTCTATATTATTACATATCATATTAAGCAATGCAATGTAAGGGTCGGAAATAAACTGTCCTGTAGCAAAACGCTTGCACATAAATTTTGTGTTAACCACGCAAAAAATACCGCTTAATCCCCAGCCGACCTGCAGTGACGCCAGCTGAAACTGTTGAGTGCATGTTATTAGAGCAAACTCTTTAAATGCCGAATATGTTCCTAACAGTAAAACTGATCTCAAAAATATTAAAATCACTCCATGGAAGAGGCAGTCTAATAATAAAATTGATGCGCGGAAAGTCTGCTTCTCTAGTTAAATCTATTAAATATAGCGTGGCTTGTTGTGGAAGCATTTTTTACCATCTTGTCTGAGATTATGGAGTTGGTCGCAGTAATTTAAAGCTCCCCAGGTGCAACGTCGGCGTGTGGCTTATTTAAGTACATCGGGATTTTAATTAAAAACGTCTGTCATAATGAACATAAACCCAATAGCAACCTACTAGATAGACCTCTCAGTTTCATGTCTGTTGTGTACAGCTATTTTACAACCATAGAAACTGTTTCTGTATAAACAATTTAAATTTATTAACAAAGTAGTAAAACAATTTGTTATTTCATCAGGGTTTCCGAGCAAGAATTTGTATAATTCCAGAGAAACTGTTCATAATTAAACGCGTTCACCTCGGAGCTGCGCGGCGAAAGATCGAGTTCCATCAAATATGTAACAGGGTCTACCATCAAATCCTTTTTACGTCCACCGCGGACAGTTTTACGCAGGTCCGGTCTAAACGGCCTGAGGCTTAACGGCCTTATAAATTAGTGAAACTCTATTAGCGAGATGTTCGGTAAAACGAATTTGCGTTATCGCCTCTGCCGGCGTGACGCGAGGCGCATACTAACGACGTCACCGCAGGATCGCCCGAACTTGCTGTTTCAGTAATTACTTCTTTAAACGAACCCGCCGTTCCACGCCCCCTCGCCCCGCGCCAGGGAGAATACAATCACTTTTGTCCAAGAACTCCTTCTAATAATCAACTTAGTCATTAATTTTATTCTGCTGAGTATTTTGGACAATTAAGCACGGAAGCATCTAGTCAGCTCGTACTTTAAATGTTTTGTCGGTTCAGTATTATTTATTTAGTGAAATTTGTTTATTGGACTGTTTTTTTGAGTATGCATTAAAAGTGTGCTCTCATATAACGTGTTCGCAGAAATCTAGAACTGGGGGGGCATTATTTTGACTAATGTTGTATGTGTTCCCGCGTATAATTCTGTTGAAAATAAAGTTTTATTTTTAAATACTTATGCATTATTTTGTTGTTCGCCTGAAACAGTATTACTGAAGGTGTGACGTCAGTGAGTGGTGTTACTTCAGTCATCATTTTACGGGTCAATTTGATATATTTTATTATATTATTTATTTATTCATGAACAATATAATAATTCTATTTCAATATAACTACGTACTAAAATTCCTAAAAACGAAGTCTTAAATCTAGTAATTAATACATGGAAATCGTACCAAAAAAGAGGTGTTGCCTTACATCAAATGAGATAGTTCTGTTTTTAGGGTTCCGTAGTCAACTAGGAACCCTTATAGTTTCGCCATGTCCGTCTGTCTGTCTGTCTGTCCAAGGCTTTGCTCCGTGGTCGTTAGTGCTAGAAAGCTGAAATTCGGCATGGATATATAAATCAATAAAGCCGACAAAGTCGTCCAATAAAATATACCATTTTTTTTGAGGGTACCTCCCCTACACGTAAAGTGGGGGTGATTTTTTTTTTGCTTCAACCCTACAGTGTGGGGTGTCGTTGGAAAGGTCTTTCAAAACTAATAGGGGTCTTCAACAAACATTTTTTGATAAAGTGAATATATTCGGAGATAATCGCTCCGAAAGAGAAAAAAAATGTGTCCCCCCCCCCTCTAACTTTTGAACCATAGGTCCAAAAATATGAAAAAAATCGTGGAAGTAGAGTTTAAGAAAGACATTAAATGAAAACTATAGCGGACATGATCAGTTTAGCTGTTTTTGAGTTATCGCAAAAAGTTTCTCCCATAGTAAAAAGACTTACTTTAATTAGGTACTGATTATGCAAATTTGCCTATTTGTTTAACTCGCGTGAAAGGTACCGTTTCATTCCTTGGTTAACAATTTACTATACTTTAAGCTCCAGTTTAGCTTATTGTGACGGAAGAGTAACTACGGAACCCTACACTGAGCGTGGCCCGACATGCTCTTGGCCGGTTTTTTTTTGCGCGTTGCCGACCCTAACCCCCCCCCCCCCCCTCGTTAAGCTCTGGCAACCTTACTCACCGGCAGGAACACAACACTATGAGTAGGGTCTAGTGTTATTTGGCTGCTGTTTTCTGTAAGGTGGAGGTATTTCCCCAGCTGGGCTCTGCTCTAGATCTGGAATGACATCCACTGGCTGTGCCCTACCACACAAAGCAAGATGACATTCACAATGCCCATACCTCTCTTTTGGACGTAGTTTAAGGACGTACCCGGGTCCAACTTGTTATAACTCGCATCTCTTATATATATTTGATGGACCACGCTTGTCCTCTGAATCCACAGCACTTCTTTTGCACCCAGCGTATGCAGCATTTCTTCGTCAACCTGATCAGGCAGGTCGAAATCGTCATCTGATGGTGGATTATCAATGAATGGTTTTTCAATGTCCGCACACATCTCCGGTCTAGTATATTCTCGCAGGATTGACCATTGCTGTAGTTGCAAACAGCTGAGCATTTGAGTCCTGCTTTCCTGCAACTACAACTGCTGGTACAACCTTTTTTGCAGTTACAGTTAGTTCAAAATTTGCAAACCTTTGAGAAGCCGTAGAAACTATTTGGCTCACTAAGACTATTAAGATTATATTGTCAATTAATTGCAAATTTCATCTTCTTGAAAGTGTGCATAGTGACTTTTGCCGTAACTCCGGTTCTCGGTTGATTTTTTTTATAAAAACTGAAAAAGTCTTAAAATTGAATGGATTTTCATGTACTTTACAATGAACCCAAGGGCTTTCGAGGTCGAAAACTTGGATTTATTATTACCATTTCATCACTACCAACATATTAAAAAAACAGAACTACCTCATTTGATGTTAGGTAAAATTTACCAATTCCATGGACTACATTATATAATCTAACATGCAGATATCAGACGTATTTATCTAAATTAATTACCAACCATCATTACGAAGACAAATTACTAAAGTAGGACACCAACTCCTCTATAGAATAAAAGCACTCTTTCAAGATTAATGTTTTTTTCAATTTGTTTTTAAAGATGTCAAGGCTAGTGATGTTCCTCCACTCACTGGGAAACTTGTTGTAGAGCTGTACACTCTGAAATTCTGCACAATGAGTGACTATTTTAAGTTTAGGCTGCAGTTTACAGTGTAGGTATTTCCTTCGTGTACTTACACGTGTCTCCCTCTCCTCATTGGTCTCTTACTCATTGAGACTCTTAATTTTGACCAGGTCAGTGAGGAGCTGGAGGAGGTAAAGACACGGGACAGTTAGTATTTTTAAGTTTATGGAGTAATACTTGCAGGACTCAGTTTGTGGAATGCGCACAATGTGGAAGGCTAATCGCCTTTGTGTTCAGAGCCTCGAGTGAACTAGCGCTTACAATCATCTGCAAAAACTGTTAGGTTGATATCCGAAATTTCTTTGCTGATGAAATATATCAGGTCGTTCGTGTAAAATACAAAAAAGACTTGGCCTAGGATAGAACCTTGTGGTACCTACTCCTTGCATTAGTTTGACAGATTTGGATTTGATAACATTATCATAGTTTCCTTCTACATCTGTAATTAGGGGGCGTCCATAAATTACGTGAGGCGTTCAAGGGGGGGAGGGGGTTAAGCTTAATCTTACCAAATCTCACTCGGGGGGAGGGGCGTTTTTAGCAAATATCACGTAATTTTTTTCTTAGTGGAAAAAAGTGTAAATTTGCGTGGAAGTAAAGTTGAATCGGAATAAAAATTTTTTTTAGAAAAAAATAGCAAATTTCACAAAATAGTGTTTGCCGTATCTGCCGGGACCCCGCAGAGCAGCACAGTAGCCCTTCGATTGTTTAACAGTTATCGACCAGCCGTATCGACACGTGTGACAAACGACGCAGCGTAAAGAGCCGAGTAATAGCGATGCTCGTACAAGTTTTGACCTGCTTCGTTTACCCGAGTAAATATTTCACTTAATAACCATTCTAGAGACGTTTTTAATGATTCAGAATAAACTTCCGATAATATTATAATGCTTACGTTAAAAGACACGTCTACAAGACAAAAATATGCTGTCAAGAAGAAATGGTAAAATTATGTAATACAGCAAAACAAAAGTTCCCGATGAAGAGGATTTGGTTAAACTTGTTCAACATGAGGTTAATCAGCTTCTTAGAGAAGCAGAGGAAAGAAAGGCCCGAAATACTCTGGCGTTCCTCTTTAAAGTAGGTTTAATATCTTCATAAATTTATATTATAAATTTGATTCTATGTGCAAAACATTTCAAGATCGCGGTGCAGAAAAATAAACTCAAGCACTTTCAATAGATGTGTAAGTTTTTTATAAATTTCATCTCCAGAAATTGTTACAAAAAAAAAGAAATGTAGGCCTGAAAGTGAAATTTTTAATTTAGATATGCTAAAAATACAGATTAAACGTATTAATGCACCTTTATTTATTATTATTATCAATTCATTATTTTTTTTTATAATTATTATTATTTATTAGTATTTTATTATTATTATAATTATTTAATTTTATCGCATCGATTTTCAACTACCGCAATACTCTGAAATCTCAATTACTAGTCTTGAATAAAAGTAATAATATGAATTAAAGTTTTGCTTATTTTTTTATAATCCATCGCGATTACAGCCTGTACACAAATTTAAAAAATCTCACGTGAGATTAGGGGGGGGGGGGGGGGGGGTAAAAAAATTCTCAAAAAAGCCTCACGTAATTTATGGACGCCCCCTTACCACAAACTGGGTTCTATTGTGAAAAAAGGATTTTATAAGCTTTAAGGCCTGGCCTCTTATGCCGTAGAACTCCAGTTTCGCCATGAGAATGTTATGGTCGACCATGTCAAAGGCGGAGCTTAATTCCAAAAATATTGCAGCCACTTTAAGCTTTTCGTTAAGTTTCTTTACGATTACATTTATTAAGATATCAATTGCTTGAATAGTGCCTTTGGATTTTTGGTATGCGTATTGCGTATCGCTTAGGCATTTGCATTTGAGTATAGGTGAGCCATCAGCCTGTTCAAGATATTTTTTCCAAGAATATTGGACAAGGTTGGCATCACCGATATTGGACAATAATTTATTCGATCTATTTTTTGCCCCTTTTTGTGAATTGGAATTAATCTGTCAATTTTAAATTGGTCAAGAAATACCCCTTGGGAAAGGCATTAATTGTATAAATATGCTAGTAGCCCCTCGAGAACATCCAGATTTTTTTTTATTATGTCGTCCTGACCCACAGATTTCTTAGATTTCATATTTTTTACGATTTTAATTATTTGTATTGTATTGTATTTATTTATTGCATTTCACATGTACATTACAGGTATTCCACGTACTTTAAAGTATAGGTAGGTACACAAATGACACATGAAACCCTGATGGGCGCAGCGATGAAGGTAGGTAGGTAGGTAGGATCGTTTAGAGCTTTATACTTTATTCACACAGAGACCGTAGTACACAAACAAATAAGAGTTAATAAACTGGATCAGCTTTAATTACATACAAGTAGTTAAAAGTCTAGACCTACGTATACATAGATTTAATACGGTGTTTACTCATTGTCATTTAAATAGTCCTGTAAACTGTAATAACACTTTTTTTATTAAATATTGTTTTAGAGTTTCTTTTTAATATTTTTTTCCGATTCGATATCTTTCTTGGGCATTTGTGTCATTGAAAGTTATGTCGTTATTTTTTATATATCTCATAAATAATTTCGTCAGCTGCAACAAAATATGATAGTTATATTATATGTATTTCACAAGGTACAGTCATTAAATATAGACACTGACAAAAATATGATTACACTACTTTGATGTATGGGAAATGAGGTCATGTACTTATATCATATTTTTGTCACATTATCCGTATCTATATTTAATACATTGACTGTACACAAATGAATTAACAGTTTTGAATGATTCACGGTTAGTTTCACTACATTTCAATCGACCGGCATATAAACCGTGTCAAAAATATCACATATATTTCACATTTATATCGAATAAATATATGTGAAATATATCGAATATATATATATATATATGTGTGAAATATCGGGAGCTCAATAAGAATAATACAAAAGATAATCACGGTTTATATCCCGGTCGATGAAAATGAATTAAACGGTAGGTCTAAGAAAGTATTGCATTTTTCGCAAGAAATCACGAAATCTTTTCGATCAACCATCTTAAGGAAAAACATTAAGAAAAGAAACTGAACTGAAAATATGAATGGTTATAGATAGGCCATTTTGTACGGTAATTAAATATCGGTAGCACCACTACTTAATGTTGAATATCATAATTTTATTGTATCTGGGATAGAGAAACAGATTTTCAGAAAACTTTTACGCATTCCTGGCGTCTCTTTGTTTCTTGCAACTATTGCAACTATTTCCGCGCCAACTTTAATCGAGAACCCTACGTTACCTAAATATCTTTAGACAATTTATTAATTGTATATACAGCTGCCGTAGCACGGTCGCATCATTATCACGTCTTGTCACTATGCCTGTCACGTTTTAACAAGTATGTAAGTTCGAAAGTGATAGGCATAGTGACAAATGATAAAAAAAATACGACCGTGCTACAGCGGTGTCTATCATAATGAAACAATGAACTGTGATCAACTCTGGCCTACGTGGGAATCGAACCCATATATTAAGTATACAGATGTCGTTAGTTTTTTTCCCTCTGGCTTTTACTCCCTGCCAATTTGCACAGGGTGGATTCGCCAATGTCGGTGTTGACTTTGACACGAGAGGAGAATGTTCGGTATAATATTTTGAACTTTGACTTGTCACGATTGCAATATTGACATTCGTAGAGAATGACAGATGGTCAGCTGGCGGAATTGGTGGACCGGTTATCCAAAGATGTGGGTTCGAAATGTTAGAATCCCATGTTGGCCAGAGTTGATCACAGTTCATTGAGTCATTGTGTTAGGCATTTGTAATATACAACTTATAGATTGTAATGTAGTACGTCCCAAAATAAAAAATTAAAAATCAATATGGTTATTAAAATGTATGTCCTCAATATTGAGGAGCACAGGTCACTCTTTTAGCAAACCATATACCCGTGGCATTTGGTTTTTTCCTTTGAAACTTTTAGCCAAGAACTCGTATCACCTCAATATCTTTAAGCAACATTGAGAAGTACAGGTCACTCTTTCAGCGAACTATATTTCCGTAGGCAGCAGTCTGCGTCGTAAAGCCAGGAGACGCGGGGTCGTAAACTTAAACAGGGCTTACTGCATTTGTGGCGGGGTGCCATACGGGTGACCGGTGACCGCCGAGCCGATGGATTACGATGGCTTGGTACAAGGCGTGTAAAACAGGCCATTAAACACTGAAAAGTTGCAAATTGCTGGTGTGATTATCCTTCACACGAGTTATTGACCCATTAAATCGCAGGTGATTTCGTCTGTTATACAAAGCGTGTTTACAAACATTCAAGTTTCCTCGCTTGTGTCATTTATGTATTCTGACTCACAATTCCATGGGGAAATTGGTAAATTATCTATCAAACCTATACAAATCTTTGGCAGCTGACGTTAAATTTAATAATATAATCTACACTATAGTGCAATAAAAAAAGTTTTTACCTATTACTCTTTAGTAGCTATAGTTTAATCGTAAAATAAGAGCAAACTTTATAACGTAATAAAGTCAAAGTTTTAAAAATATACAATAGCTACTTAAAAGGCTTGAAACCTAGTGTGTAGCAATTATAGAATTAAAAGCAGCATTTTTAAGATCGCGGTGTTTGTATCGCGGTAAGAAGCCCGTGTCGTCGCCTAGTAGCAATAAGGTGGTTATCATACCTAACGCTGTGTCCGCACGGTTTCCACACCGAAGGGCCTTGCAGAAGTCACCAGCGTGATAACCGCTTTAGATTTGCTCTGATTTCTATATTTTATTATGCTTTAATATATGTATTACACTGTATGTAGTGTCATATTGACACCAAGTAAAAAACCAACATTTTATATATAAATAACCATCATCACACAATATAAATAACCTAATATTTGCATATTCCTACAAACAAAAATGTACAGTTTTTTCTCACAACCCATACAAAAGAAGCTCTATGTCTACAACTCACAAATACTGTTAAACTAAATACGATAACGGATAATGGAGTCTATTTAATTAAGGCGCGCTGGGGTAACAGAATAGTTATTTAATGAGGTGAGAGTGTTGCATACGAACAAACGTGAAACTAAACACATTGTAAATTGGGGGATAGGAACAAACAATAGACTTTCCAATTCCATCGGTAACACCCTGGTAATACTGTACCAAAAATACCTTTTAAAAATACTTTATCAACAGTAAAAGACTGGGAGAAGCAGTGGCGGCAGGATTAAATAATTTTTTTTTTAATTCGTGATCGTGATAACGTGGATAAATAAATTCTAAATTTGTGGTTAGATAAAATCGGAACTTCTAGCCCCGATCTCCTCTATACCAACAGTGACACATTTTTATCGTAGCACAAGACTTCGCACTTCAACTCGAGATTGCCCCACGGAGCGACGTAACACACTCAATTGAGCCGTGAGTAAAACAAAAAATGCAATAAACTTGCCCCAACGCACCTACACTCATCCAATATTTCGATATTAAATGAAGCGTATTTTCGCTACAAGAAATTGACGCGCGAACCCTTAAATGAAACAGCTGGACATTAACGAAGCTTTGATTTAATGATAAGAGTGTATTAGAAAGCGTGCATTGGTGTTAAGTTATTTCCTGTGCTCTGAAGCGACGCCTCCCGCCGCGGCACCCTGCGGTGCTCGGTGGAGGTTATCCTTCTATTAGGGATATTGTACTTATTACAGCTATTTTGTTAGATTCAAAACATCACTTGGATAATGTTGTACTTGCTACATAACCGGCCGTTTGAAAAGTAAACTCGGACCGTTCATCTCGCTCAAATAGAATACAAAAAACATCCAGTGTTTAGAAAACAATCGGTAAGATGACTTGGAAATTGTAACTTTCAGAAAATTGGAAACAAATAAAAAAAAAAAAACGGAAATACTCGTAAATATAGTTATGTTAGGGTTAGTGATGAATATTAACATTAACTAGATATTTTTATTTCCATAAGCGTTCACTCGGCTAAGTATCTACTTTAATTGTTGTTGTTTCAATTAAACAGCAATACTCTTTGTGGATTATTTGAGCTGCTTACCAGTGTACAGTCGTCATCAGATATATCGGAGCAGCCAAGGCGCTCACAAAGATCTGTCACGCCTCAACTGTCAAGGGGTTAGAGTGCGTGATCAGATATTTTTGAGCACCTAGTCTGTTCCGGTATATCTGATGGCGACTGTTCCAACTGAAATAGGAGCATTTATTTTCTTGCGCGTGTGTAAAAAAATCCATATTGAAGGCGGTTCACCTTTTAAAAACACTCACCGCTAAATAATAAATACGGATTCAACAGCAATGACGCCATACCTTACTGAAAATAACAGCAGCCAAAGCATTACGAATTCTACTTCTTGTTTTTGGCGAGGAAAAAGTGAATCAGGCCCAGACAGGCAGTAGTAAAGTTTCTGAGCCCATCTCCGCGTCTCGGCGTGAAGGGAAAATATAAATATTTTGTTTTTAAGGAAAGTGCGGGCACATCATCATTACGAGGCGTAATTTTTCTGTATGTGCCATTCACGTGCCTGTACTTTTATGCCTTTCTTTCATAAAGACAAAAGGGACTTTGAAGTAAAATCACGTACATTTTTTGCAACTTACTTAGGAGAGATTCAGCCCCTTGCCTTCCATGTTAATATTTTCTGGGAAAACATTGCGGGGACAACGCATGGAAATTACATTTAGATATTTGCCTGCGCGTACATCTGAGTGTGGGTAGGGATATTATATTTTACGTGCAAGGAATGTAATATAATGTTTAGGACATTCCTCGAGCGCACTCTCTCACACGCGAAGCGTTAGGTTACGATAATATAGGTGCTCCCGTCGATTGATATGTAAATGAAAGGCTCCGTTTCAATGTTTCTCTCCCAGCCCAAATCTAATTTTCTTATTTCTTTCCATAAATGAATATAGGCAATATCGTTGCGGTCGTTATGTGCGAATCCGTTCATAAACATTGCTTTCACGGTAATGTAAAGTTTTGATTTTACTCGTAAACCGCAAAGATAAGTAACTAAGCGCAACGCAAAGTAGTAAACTTATTAAGGAATTTCTGTACAAACGTTTCCATTGTTCTCGACAAACCAAATTCTATTCCTACGAGTATGTGTGGCGGCGTGGCTAGGTCTATATACATAAGATTAAATCGTCTTAATAAGAATGTCGTCGAAAAAATGTGTAGGCATACGTGGGTAGAAAGTAATAAATAACCATCTTAAGCGCCAACGAGTCGGGTAGCGCAGACTCTGGGGCTATCAAACTGCAGTAACCCTAGATGATTGACGTCATTTAATAACTACATTAGCAGTTACTCCCGGTATACTCTATGTATTAGGTCATTAATGCAAAATGAATTAGATCCATTTAATGACGGTACACTGTTTGGTTAGTCGCACAAACATTAGACTTAGGTACCTACTAATAAGTTGATAGGGCTGGTACTAATGCTATGCATAAAATTACTTACATGTGCTAAGATTAGGACAATTTTGTAAAGAAAAACGGACTGTTCTATTGAAAGTACGAAGAAATAAATAAAAAATGGGCCCACAGTGTAGGGTTCCGTAGCTACCATTCTGTCAGAATGGGCTAAACGGAGGCTAAGTAGTAAGTAATTATAATGTACATGGCGACTTTATCAATCAATTAATTCATAATTTCTCCATGCAATTTCGCAGTTCACTGTACTTTAAAAGGGTAAGGGAGTACCTTCACAGTGATTTGTACGTATTTTTACGAAGAAGAGAAACACTTTTTGTAATAACTCAAAAAGGGCTGGACCGATCATGTTCGCTGTAGTTTTATTTTTATTTTATTAAGTATGTATTAAGTTTTTCTTTAACGAATTTTTTTATATTTTTTGAACCCATGGTTAAAAAATTATGAGGCGGGAGGGGGAGGAGAGGATACATTATTTTTCTTTCAGAGCGATTATTTCCGAAAATATTCACTTTATTTTGAAAGACCTAAGTATAACACCATCACCGGGTTTACAATGAAAACGAATACTTGTGCCAATATTTTAACTTAATTAATTTGTTACAAACATAATAACAACCAATTTACAATAAATATTCCAAGACGTCTTCACTATAGCTTATTCGTACTCGAACTGACCGCTTGTCACTGCGTTACCCTCTTTTTATAATAATTCAAAATGGCGGGAACCAATGACAAGTAAGAGTCAATTGATACTCTTTTATAAGCTATTCATAGATAAAATTAAGAATAGTCATTATATAAGCTATTTATAAATAATGATCCTTACATAAGGTCAATACGAATAAGTGTAGCTACGGGGTAAGTATAATAGGGGTCTGCGGGTACCCGGGTGCGGGTAAATTTTGATACTGGTATGATCAGTTGTCATGAGCAAATGAACGATCTATTCAAATTTAGTACTACATGTGACGTTGTCAAGCAAATTTTGAGATTATCGTCATTTTGAAATCTGTCAATTTTTTTAATACGAGTTACGTCGATCTATAAAAATCTAAACAAATTCATCAAATCCGTTAATTGTGAATAGGTGAGTACCAAATATGCTTTTTATTTTTTAAGTTATTTCTATTATATCTCTAAAATTATGAAAAATAAGAGTTTTACATGCATTTTAAAATGTCACCTAAAAAGTGAGTGATTGGGAAAGTGTGTCTATTTCACTTGAGGCAAGTGTGACTGTATACACTTGCCCCGTGTCAGGAATCATAAACAATTATTTTTATATTATTAATGGTATAATATAAAACTTAATAAAATGTTGATAAAATCGTTAGTTTTTGTGCTTTTATTGGTTTCACTTTTATATTTTTTAATGTTCCAAAAAGATCTTTCATTGACTTACCAACCCATCGTGCATCCCTGGGCATCACAATAGTATTATGCAATTTATACAACATAACTAGTATAAGGATAACATCATGAGGAAACCAATACCAAGTTTTTTTATTAAGTACAGAAGATAATTTTTGTTTAGAGAAGTTTCTTAAAAATGCATTTTTATTAAAAAAAGGTTTTCCACTCCAGCTAGGAACACATATTTACCGCGGAGTAACCGCGGATTTTATTTTATCATAAATGATAATAACTAACTATGTATATCATATAGGTACAAATTAATCATCGTTTAGTATCATGGTTATTACGTTTTAATATTAAAAATTGCTTTCTAGCATGCACTTACCTCATTTTGCTGGTGAGATCTGACTCTGACGCTACTTTCATTTAAGACATTAAATACCATCTCTTAATCATCAAAATAACATAAGACACATTGTTTCCAGCTAAAGTTGAACCGTACCGTATTGTACCTTAGGGCAGAGTTCGAAATCCAACTTTATGATCTTGATTTATCCGTTCAAAGTTAACTTTTACAAAAGTATGTCACCCATGTTAACCTTTTCGAACAATACCCAACATTGGGTTAAAGCGAAAAAAATAATTTTAACAACCACTTTGTATAGGAGGAAGTGGAGGCCAAATTTACTGGGCCGCAGAGAGAAGCATGCAATTCAAAACTAAAATCAATTAGCCTAAACAGCAAAACAGTCCGACACAGATAATTTCATTACCATTTAGATCTCAAAAGTACGGTACATTTGGTTAAGTTTTGGAAGAGGAAAGGGTCGAGTACGAAACATCGTTTCTGAGATTATTACGCAGGATTTTTCGGCTAATCTTGCGTTGTCCTTATCGCACTAGTTTTAGGTGCCGCTTCCGTTTGCGAGACGGATATATTCACCTAAAATATTTAAATGCCGGAGTTGCCAGAGCTCAACGAGGGTGCGGAGTGTTAGGGTCGGCAACGCGCATGTAACACCTCTGGAGTTGCAGGCGCCCATAGGCTTCGGACACTGCTTACCATTAGGTGGCCCTATGCTTGTTTGCCATCGACGTAGTATAAAAAAAATTCAGCTCCCGTATCCTCTTAAGCATTATCTCGCTTAAAATTTAGTTTTTTTCGCAAGTGTGATGAAAAGCATTGTAACTCCAGGGGTAATAATATTGCAAACTCGGGTCTTTAACACCCTCATTTCCAATATTTCACTTACCCCCCCTCGTTGCACAATATACTATATAAACACGTTAAAATCTGAGACCATTAACTTCGCAAATAAGGTCGCTAACCAGTAAGCTTATTAATATCGTCAGTATAATAATTATAATATGAAGTTTTGGCACATGGTGCCCCACGGGATACCAAGAAGAGTTGAAACAAATTTTACTTTTTCGGTCATAACTCTGTTGTATTAGAAGCTAGATTAACGAAATCTGAATCATCTAGTAAAATAACCATTTACCTTACAGAACATACTTAGAACTAATTGAGAACATTTGTTTTGTGCATCAACCTAGTCTATCTCAACTCTCCTAATACCTACCGAGGTAACTTGAAACAGGTGCAAATGTAAGTTATAGTTGACGAAATATCATTTGCACCAATTGGTCATGAAATTAACTTTGTGAATACAAAAAGACAAAAGAGGTGTGACATGCTTTGCCGCACATCCCATTCATATAGTGGGAATAACTAGTTATGATACTTTGTGTTTCAGGGATTATATCGACACAACATTAGGTAAATGAAATTTTTTTACGACACAAATCGTATTTTCTTTACACACATCTTTTATTTGTTTTAAATAAAAGACTATGAATTGAAAAGTTGGAATACTAGGAAAAGTTCGTGTATGATGAAGTTGGTTAGAATGGAAAATGTACCATTTTTTTCTTGGGAGTCATACTTCTAGAGTCTATATAGTTTGCGAGATATGGATGCTGTCAACTAATCTTTGTGTTAATTTACCTCGGTCTCTGCTAACAATTATTAGCAAAATGTGTCGATGATCAAGAGTAAAGTTACTAGCTTGTTGTCATTTATTTTAGAACAGTCGTGCTCAAGCGCTCGGAAGAGACCGTCAGTCAACAAACACATTGTTTGAACTAAGCAAATTAAAACAAAAAGCCGTCAAAGTTCCATATGAAGGAGTTTTTAAACATTGCAGCAGGATATTGCGTTTTAGCGTCAATTCGCTGAGCCAATGAGTGGCCAATAACTGCTCAAATAGAGGCTGGTAGGATTTCATTTTGCTTCAAGTGTTTCTATGATCTTTCGCAAATCATAAACCTCGCAAAACATGGCCGAGAAATTTTGGCAAACTTCGGTATAATCAGTTAGAAATATGAGATGAACTCAGCATCCTGAACTTGAGCAAGGGCATCAAAAATGGGCTCGAAATCGATAATAGTTCAAATAGTTTAGATATGGATAAACTTAAGTTTGTTTCGATTATCATAAGATCATAACTCAGATAATAGGGAAACACAATATTTTTTTCAATTATATTGGTCCAAATTATCTAAAACTGTTGTGGGGCTAATATAATATAAGGTAAGGATAAATTTGTAAAAATTACAGGTTCTAAATATTATATGTATCATGATCGCGGTGACCCGTGGCAGCCCTAAGAGCGAGTCGCAGTCATGGCGAATATTATCACTTAAAAGGACATTAAAAGGCAGTTCAATTTTATAGCATGTTCATCCTCCCAGAGCACGCAATAATGTTGATGAGCTTGCTCCGACGCACTCCGCAGTTTACTATGAATATCATATTAGGTACATATTTGATAGCTCGGGAAGTTTAGACAGTGATCGTCTTTGCACTATAATGCATGAGGCAATTTACCCCAGGAGCTCGAGTGATACTTAAGCGGTGGCGTATATTACATCAGGGAGAAGATTTGCGAAATAAAGTCAATACTGTGAATTTTTCATTTTGGCTACTTGTCCTAATTTCAAAACTATCCCACATACACATTTAGTAACGTTATTCTGTGCTTTAATTTTTAGAATTTGTAAGTTTAATTTCAATACCTGTTTTTGGTACATTAACTCAGGACAGATTTTATTTCAGCAATAATCGGTCACTTATTATTATCCACAGGAAAGACCAGGAACTGACAAAATAAAGCTTAATCAAGACCATTTCGATGACGGCTCTAAAAAACTACGAGTTATTATTAGTTACCTGCCTATTCTATTTAATCAAATTAAAATAAAACTTGCATAATAAAGTTATATTTATGAAGCCGCTTCGTAGAGTAGATATATTCAAATTCATAAAACAATAATTTAGAAATCATTAATATAATTGGTTCGATTTTATTATGTTGTAGTTTTTATCGTCCGAATTATTCTTTATTGTATTGCAGTCATGCTCATTATACATTAGATAATATTTGGAGGATACTTATAATATAGAGTTCCCTATTCTGTACAAAATCTTCCTTTAAATTAAGAAAACATATGGTATATTCGTAACTCAACACAAAACTACATTTTTATTGCCCCAAATTAGGATTTCGTATTTATTCCGCCCAGAATGAGTTCTTTAAACTTAGAAAATTTTATCAGAATCGGACGAAAAAGAAAAATACAACACAAAAAAAATCGGCACAGTATTGATTACAGATTTTTTAATTGTAAATGCCTTTTAAGTCAGAAGTAAGCCTTTAAAAATATTTATTAAAGTCACTTTGTGTAAGTACAAAAATTTGACGACCCCCGTTAATAAGTAGAGTATCTAATCTCAAAGGTGAGATTATTATTCTGTCCAAGTAGCTCGCGAGGTGACGTTTGCAGGAGAATATTTTAGTGTTTGAGGAAGTTGGGGAGTTTGTAATTAGTTTGGTGTAGCACCTAGCAGATGGCTCTACAGTCTTTGCAGTATCATCACGCGCCATAACTTTTTCATTTGACGCGTACGCGCCCAACTTTCGTATTTCTTTTTATTAACATTGGCATTGTAACGAAAATAAGAGTGGGCGGAGGTGACGAAATAATTTGGTGCGCATACCATATCAAGTTACACAATTTTGTTCATCAAGACTTCGTTTGGTTTGTTACTTTTCCGAGCAACTTTATGTGACTACAATATTGTTATCATTAGTTGATTATTTTTCACCATATTAGCTCATATGAGTTTTCTTTATTTCTTTAAAAACTGATGAGAAAGCTGCATTTTATCTACAAGAGTAACAAAGTAATTTAACGCAAACTTCAATTTTGGCATGTGTCGCTTGCTTAATAATAGCACTAGAGGTTATAAGAACTTCACCCCTTGTAATACATACTAATAACTATTTTTAAGTAGTAGTGTTTAATAGTGTTAACATCTATAAAAGCTTATTCCGAAATCAGACTGGTGTTTTTGAAATCTAAAATAGCCAAATGAAAACACAATTTCATTTCACCAAGTAATCTTCTACTGTTCCAGCGATTTCACATAAATAAATGGTTTCAACTGTAATTCGATTGCTTTCTTCGGAGCTAACTCTCCGTATTTTAGACAAGAAACTGTGTAATAAACAGAATAAAATTCTGTTTGCCGTTCTGATAACAAAATAAACGTACAAAAAAACAAATGTACTTTGAAGTGGAATCACGTACCTTGGCGAACTTACTTAGGAGAGGAGCCAGCCTTTGTATCTTTTTGTATATTAATAATTTCCCCGGGCCACACACGGGCCCGTATTATGTATAACTTACGTTATTTTTTCATACAAAGCTGTCAAGATTGTGAGGAGATTTTATTTTATACGTGCTAAGAATGTAATGAGTAATATCATAACAAGAACAGTTATGATTCGCCTTCTGTGTTGCGATATGCCCACGGAATCTTGAGTGATATGCAAAATACAGCTGATGGTTTTCTACACGGGAAGATGATCTTTGAAGGTTCTTTCTGTATTGCATAATAAATAATTATGCATTCGCTACTGATATTAGTCAATATTTTGATAATAATTTGGTGTATGTAGATAATTAATTGTAAACGCTAATATACAATTATTTATTCTACATAGTAATACTCGTATACTTATAAAATATATTATGAGATCGTACATCGATATATTATCTAGTCATGGCTTGTAGGATGAAAATTCCTTGAAATGTAGATTATGCTAAGTGGACATTACCATACTAAACCGATCAAGCTAGAATTTAGAATGCAGAGATAGGATACGATGAAATAGCTGAACGTATTTAGGTTGCACAAACTTTTCAGGTTTTGTTTAGAGATAGACGTCGTCAAACTAAATGAGGTCTATCAAATTTCAACTTACGCTGTGTTGTTATTTTTTAGGGTTTCGTAGTCACCTAGAAACCCTTACAGTTTCGCCTTGTCCGTCTATCCGTCCGTCCGCGGCTTTGCTCCGTGATAGTTTGTCCTAGAAAGCTGCAATTTGGCATGGATACATAAATCACGCATGGCGACAGAAAGGTAAAATAAAAACTAAAAAATAAATTGGGGTATCATCCATACAAAATTATTTATATTTTTTTGCTTTTGAGTGTAGGGTATCGTTGAAAAGTAAATATTTTCGGAAATAGTCGCTCCGAAAGAAAAAAAATGTGTCCCCCTCCCATCTAACTTTTGGACCATGGGTCCAAAACATATAAAAAAAATCGTTAAACAAAAACTTTGTAAATACTTTCGAAAAAAACTATAGCGAGCATGATCGGTCCAGCCGTTTTTGAATTATTACAGAAAATCTTCTCTTTTTAGTAAAAAGGCGTACAAAGCGCTGCGAGGGTAATCCTTTATGCTTATAATGTACCTACATGATATTTGCTTATTAATAGCCCCCGTTTGGCCTGTTCTGACAGAATGGTAACTACACTGAGCAAGGACCGACATGCCCTTGGTCGATTTATTACACATTAATTGTGATGCAAACGGCAAAATGTAGTTGTATCCTTCCTAAACAGACTCATTAATAAATCAAGCACAAGACTGAACACAACAATTTCGTCTGCCGTTATCTTGAAAAAACTAACCACATTCATATAAACCCTTACATGCCATTAGCATTCAACAAACGTTCGTAAGTAGGTCCTGAAATAGTTATAGTTAGCAGTAAATAATTGGTCGCGTGCAGGGCGTCGTGGCGCCGCCGTCGGTGCAAGTCGCACTGCGACACTGGACTTATTTCTTAATTTAACACTACAAGTCTCTGTAGACTACATTCATGTAACATTTTTAGCACAATTGACTAGCTATAGCTAGTTAGTCGAGAACGTTATTTTCCGATCTTATTCACTGTTGACATGTCTAATACATAATTTCAAATAAATTAATGGACTAAATTAAGATTTTTTAGCAATATCAGTAAAAGCTCTGTAACTAAACGGGCGACATGTTCAATATGACGTAACACATTTAATGTTGATGGAATGACAGAGTGTGCAAGTCTTTTTTAAAAAGCTTATCGGCGAAGCAATTTCTGCTGTTGACCGATCAAATAGTAGGTACAAGGAGCAAACTGAACGTTCATAGAATAGATAAGTCAGGGTAGATAGGGGGTAGGGGGTTTAGGATCATCCTGAAAAGCACAGGGCTCTCAAAGCCCTTTTTGTATGGCGATTTTGGATCCTCAGAGGTTTTGTATGAAATTCATGAGGTACCCAACGAGAATAACGTTGTTTTACGAATATATATGTGTATTGTTTATTCAATATTTTTTTCTGGAGTCATAGGTACCTACCTATATTGAGGGATGTCAAAATCTACTGATATGCAACTTTTCTAGCAGCTTTTTTATTAACCACACAAGTGCAATGTAAACTTTTGCGATGACGATCACAAAAGCGATTAAATATTATATTCAAAGTGTAATATAGAATCAAATGATGATTTGAAAAATTATCCGGTCAAAACAATAAAGAGTTAATATTTTATAAACTGTATGCCTCTTTTTGCAATACCTATTATGTTTTCTAAGTGGCCTTTTCTAAAGAACTTTTTAAATTGTATGTCTATTTTTAAACTAAGTAAACAATCAAACCTAAAATCTAAAACGAAATAAATACAAATTAATCTTAAATATGAATTAACTAGCCTCAGACCCACCTTTGTTAATTACTTAACGCTGGAAAATATTTCAGAAATACGATTACTTAGGAGCTTCGGCAGGGGGAAAATATATTAAAGTTTTAATTTCGTATAAATAAAAGACACTCTATTTAGTAATAGCTTTAATTGGTTTATTACTTTATTAGTTACCCCATTTAAAATTAAAGTAGTTGTTGATTTAGTTAAAATATATATGAATAAAGAACAATGCTCAATAATATTGAACGTAGCACAGCAGATATTAATAACTACATCACAAGTTCGGCTAAAAATATCCCACAGGTTTCAAAATCTTGGTTTGACAAACGTAAAATATTATTATAGTTAAGTTCAACGGAAAATTCGTAACCGTAAGTGTAAATACTTATGTAACCAATATTTACTTTATTGTGATTTTTCCCTAAATGTATTTGAAAAAAAAGTCGTTCATTGCACGTGTAAAAATATCATTACGTACTTGTCCCGTGTCTTGGAACTAGTACATAATGACATACTTTTCGCACTTGCAATGAAATGTACTATTTTTGAGTTTATAAATTTTATTTGGTACTTACTGAATTCAGTTTGTTATGGTAAATAGTAAATAATTTCATTTACATAGAAAATAAATGACTATAAAGGATACAGGGTACAGTGGTCACAACCTGTACTTTTGCTTTAAGCTTGTGGTACAGTCAGCATCAAAAGTAGCGGATCAAACAAAGTTTCAAAAGTATCTACCATTCTGAAACAGCTTAACAAAATATGGTGGTTCTATATGCAAGACAATTACGACAGTAAAAGATATACTTTTGAATGTAAATTTTTGGAGATTTATCTATATTTGGAAAAGTTATCCGGAATATCAGATACTTTTAGTGCATCGTTTCATTCGCTACTATTGATGCTGACTGTACGTGACACATCATGTGAGACGTTTTGAATCTTTCCAACAATTGATACAAATTCATTCATTGGCCATGTAATGTAGGTAAAACTCGTGAATATAACCGATATACAATGAGTATATTTAACCAGTAAACTGCAAGAAAGTATCGAAAAAAGATTACATTTAAAAAATATCACCCAAGCGATCACTTTCGCCTGCGCGCGAACGGCAATTGGCTCCATGAAATCAGGCCTCCTGGGCGCTCGGTAATCAACCCGGAGAATGTTCGAATTTAACGTAGACTCTTTTTTGTAAGGAATAAAAAGATTCCTATCATGAAGGAGATGCCGTTATATATAAGGGTAAGGGGGAATTCTAGTCGAAAATTAACATAAGCCTAGTTAGTTTCTTTCCGGTGGGGTACATTTTAAAAATAAGGACATTGGAGCAACATTTTAAATGGCTATCACTGTTGTGCGATTAATTTTCGTATACAAATGGACGAGTTCATATTATTTATTTCATAAAGAAACTTAAAATCAACTTCCTTGAAATTTGCTGTAGTTAGCGGACTAGATGTATGGAACCCTTCTGATTTTGTAAAAAATGTACATATTATCCAGCGTTAGCTAAGCATAATGCTTGGTTAGCGCATGTCAGGAGCGCAGAGGGAGCTCTAAACTCCGCCAATTTACGCGGTCGGCCCGCCATCGCCATTACGATTATGGAGTTAAGGGGATGGTTGCTTGCTACTCGCAGAGATTTCGCGTCTAGTGCTACTTTACTCTCCAGATTCCCATGTTCTCGTCCCAGCAAGTGCTCTTAGGTGATTAAGTGTCTTACCAGTTTTTAATTTATTGAAATGCCGCCAGCATCCTTGGTACAATGCCTCAAGGGCCTATTTTAAATTTAAGCTAGTTATAGTATAGTAATACCTCTGCATATGTAAATTTATTATATGTAAAAAAATATCTTGTATTAAAAAAAGTATTCGTCAATACTCGATGTACCAATATTTAAAAGTCAATCAATTCATGCAAAGTTATTTAATAGTAAAATAGTAATAGTAGGTATATAAATACAAAATATTATTTCAAATAATCGTTTAAAATGCTACCGGCTCGTTATTTGGTTAGTAAAAAGAACTTTTGTATAAAATGAATAAATGAAATACCCATAAAATTTAAACGTATTCAATCAAACATTATTTAAAACCCGACTCAAATAACCATACTCGTATTAAATTATGATGCTATTTATTCATAAACAGGGTTCGGCGTCATTCGTTTAATTTCCATACAATGTGCCCGCGATGCGCTCCGCGAGACGGATAATCGCACAAATGACTTTTCGAACTCCGGTGGACGGCTTCATGCGTAACGGGAAATTGTTTTAATGTTGTTATTTATAAGCGTTTCCTCGTGAGGATGAGAGAAGATTGGGCCGTTAAAAGGGTTGTGGACGACCGCTTCCCTTATACAAACATTCCCCATTTTCCTCCCTCGATACTGATATTATGGATAATATTTGTACACAATTTGTTGCATATTGACCATAATTAACTCGTAGTATGACATATAACTCATAGCGAAAAACAAACCAAATGCAATTTTTTAAAAGCTATCAAAAATTACTACAATAATCAAAACATCTAAAAAAATCAAACGAAAAGAGAAATTCAGAGAGGAAAATGGGAACTACGTTTGTATGAAGATGCGATAATGTGATGTTGTCCCAAAAGAGCATAAATTATCGGAAAGCCGGCGTGAATCCACGCAAGACCGAGCAAAATGGCGTGAAGGCCAAAACTAATTTTGGGTTATTGCCCCCGCCAAGTATAGTTTGTGCCATCGATGAAGACGCGTCCCACTCTTCTTCCTAATCGCTTAAAGTACAAGTGTGCAGTCGTTTTGTCTAAAGGTACACATTAATTAGCACACATAGCTAACCACTTGAGGGCTTCGTCACTCTTTTTTTTAGTACATGTCATCTATAGATTTTAGTTTACGGTTGCATTCTAATTTTAAATTAATGCTGAACATGTTTTATCCTGAAGAATTTGAAGCAATTGAATGATTAAAATAACGATAAAAATAATTAAAACAAATCATTAAATCAAGAATCAATAAAATTATATAAAATTCGTAGAATAGGTATTATGACGTTTAAAGTAGCCAGATAATAATAACAAGATGTTGTTAATGCTCCCATGCGGCAGATCCCCAAGACAATTTATCACTAGCCTTATTTACCACGTCCTCATAAGACGATAACTAATGATTTTAATTCAGTAACATTAATTTTCTCTTGCTTTGCTTTATTTTCTTTACCCGTGACGAAACCTGGGATGGTACGTATTAGAGTTCAATGTATTTTTAAATTGGTATATAGTGCTTTGTAGCATCAAACGGTTGAGAGAATAATATATCTAATAAAAAGCGAACATATCTAAAGACTTATAAGAACTAAAATATTAAACTGGAACTTTCATTGGGCATATTATAATATGATTTGGCTGTGCATTAATATTCTAGCGCCAAAAAATTATACTAGCCCAAAACATAAATAAATAATAAATAAATAAATATTATACAATATTATTACACAAATTGACTAAGTCCCACAGTAAGCTCACTAAGGCTTGAGGGTACTTTTACATACACAGAAAACACGCATGACTCAGGAACAAATATCCATGCTTATCACACGAATAAATGCCCTCACCAGGGTTTGAACCCGGGTCCATCAGTTTCGTAGACAGGGTCACTACCCACTAGGCCAAACCGGTCGTCATAAGCATCATGTAATTAAAAAAAATTCAAGCTACCAAAAAAAATATAAGGAACTTGAAATGATTGTATGGCATCTAAAAAAGCAATAAATTGGCATCTAATCATCATCTAAATTTTTAATATGTATTTCTTGTCATATAGTTGTGTACTAGCCCATGGAATCGGTACATTATACCTAACATCAAATGAGGTAGTTCTGTTTTATTATTTCTGTAATATGTTGGTAGTGATGAAATGTTAATAACAAATCCAAGTTTTCGACCTCGAAAGCCCTTGGGATCATTGTAAAGTACATTAAAATCCGTTTAATTTTAGGACTTTTTTCACTTTTTGTAAAACAAATCCACCGAGAACCGGAGTTACGGCAAAAGTCACTATGCACACTTTCAAAAAGATGAAATTTGCAATTAATTGACAATATATAGTCTTAGCATGCCAAATAGTTTCTAAAGATACAAGACACAAGAAATTTATTGATAAAAGTCAATGTTTTACAGGTCATTTTGAGTTAGATTATTATTATTAAAATGCGGCTTCTCAAAGGTTTGCAAAATTTGGAACTAACTGTAACTGCAAAAAAGGTTGTACCAGCAGTTGTGGTTGCAGGAAAGCAGCACTCAAATGCTCAGCTGGTTGCAACTACTGCAATGTTCAATCCTGCGAGAATATACCAGACCGGAGATGTCGACATTGAAAAACCATTCATTGATGATCCACCATCCGATGACGATTTCGATCTGCCTGATCGGGTTGACGAAGAAATGCTACCACACACGCTGGCCGCAAAAGTAGTGCTGTGGATCCAAAGGACTAACCTGGTCCATCAAAGATATACAAGAGATACGAGTCATATCAAGTTCCCTCACTGTACTGTATATTATACAAACAATGATCCGAAGGGCTTTCGAGGTGGAAAACGGATTTGTCATTACTATTTCATCACTAATAATATATATATATATATATATATTTTATTTATTTTATTATATTTTTTTATTATTATAGGACACTATTACACAATATAAAAAACATAAAAACATACACATATATAAAAAACAGAACTACCTCATTTGATGAAAGGCAACACCTCTTTTTGGTACGATTTCCATGTATTATTACACCTACGTAATCATATTGAGCTCTGATGTAAGTTTTGAGATGTAATAAACCAAGTATGTATGTAGGTTTAAAAAAATCTAATATTGATATGGTTTTAAAGTATGCAAGTCACTCACTAACATAACCGACTTGGTTTATTATTACACCTCAAAACTTTTTTCTAAGCGAAGAACTGCGTTGCGAGACTTGCAACATTTACATGTAATGATTTTGACATTCATTATACAGTCTCAGTTGTTCTATATTATTATAATAGATATCAGTTTTTGTTAAGCTGTTGTAGAATGGTAGATACTTATGAAGCGTTTTTTGATCCGTTATTTATTTATTCCGCTACTTTTGATGCTGACTGGACCATACCTAATCATACCCATACAATAGGTACGAGTATCTATACCATACTCGTACTGGTACCTATACTATACAGTGTGATTCATAAGTCGTGATCAGAAATATGTGTTTCTTACTCTGGACGTTTAGTATTAACACTTGTTCGTAAATAATTCAAAATTGTGTAAATGTATTTTGTTATATTAATTAATTGGTTCAAAATTCTTTTCGTTTCAATTAAATTTGGCACATTTTAATGTAAATAAATATTTTATATCAACATGGAATTGTAATTATGTATTATTTTTTACTTCAGCTATTATTGCAGCATCATTTTCCCGTTTTTCTCTGCATCGTCGCTGCCTTTCCGCAGCAGACATGCCACTTTGTTTATGATGTTGTCTGTTAACAAATATAAACACAGTGTATTTATACAAAAAGCTTAATTATTATTAAAATGAGGATATAGTTATAATTTTACAACTTCGTCACAATGCTGTGCGCCAGAGCTAGTATTAATTAATACTATACAAATTTAATATCATAACTATATGTACATCTTCATACTCATTTCGTATATCGTATGTACCTTTACCTACTTTTGTAGGAACTGCTTACAAACTTACTAATATAGCTGTTAAATCTTTAAAACGTGACCGAAATTGCAATAAATAATGCATAGTTAGGTTTTGCATGGTTTGATAAGCTAAAAACTAATTATGTTTACAATTTGGAGCTTGTGGGTCTGCTAAAAGTATGAATGTGTCAGTGACAAAACAAACAAAACTACGGAAATTTGACGTGCAAATAGTTCTTAAACTACGTGTTCTAATTGAATGTTACTAAGAATATATCTGAGCCATATTATGCCCTATATGTCAGCCAGCACAAAATTACAGCAGGTTGAAAATGACTTGTATGGCTTCAAGAAAAAGATGGTAAGGCGGTGTTTCTTTATTTTGCGCAACTTTGCGAGGGCACTACCGTGCCGCCATTAGATTACCGAATTGTTGGAACAGAAAAGTAACTGGAATTATCACCTATTTTTTCCATCTTGAAACACTTACGTATCTATCTTAAAATAAATTTCAAGCTGCCAACGATAGGTGGTGTACCGGCAGAAGCGTAATTTAAACTGGATATATGTGACTTAAATACTACCGCTATAATACTATACTACTTGACGACCGGTCTGGCCTAGTGGGTAGTGACCCTGCCTACGAAGCCGATGGTCCCGGGTTCAAATCCTGGTAAGGGCATTTATTCGTGTGATGAGCATGGATATTTGTTCCTGAGTCATGGGTGTTTTCTATGTATTTAAGTATTTATAAATATTTATATATTATATATATCGTTGTCTAAGTACCCACAACACAAGCCTTATTGAGCTTACCGTGGGACTTAGTCAATTTGTGTCATAATGTCCTATAATATTTATTTAATATTTATTTAAATACTAATTACAGAATAACATTAATTTGATGGTTACTTCTCGCATGTGGTCATTCGTCGGTGGCGAATGAGAGCGGGAGCATAGAGCTGGTAAATGGAATGAAAACATTCGAGTTTCGTTTTCATTCATTTAATTAGCTCGGAGTTTTAAGCGGCGCCTCTGTGTCGCTCGATCTGCCCATCCATTCGGATTTTACGTTACTACAATTTTAACAACCATTTTCAGAATTCAAGTTAGTGTTTGAAGTATTTTTATGTACGGAATAAATAACCAGGTTAATCCAGGGTTTCAGAGGATTACACTGTTATGTTAGTACTTAGTAAGTAGGGCTTATTATTTTAACGTCAAGTAAAAAAAAACTTGAAACTTGGGTGAAACCTCACAGTTCTCTATTTCGTATTCTAACTATCGCTGACTCACTCTGGTAAGTTAGATATCACCGACGGAGGACACTCCGTAAGCTTGCAAAGACCGTATGGTTCTTCGTTCACCGCGTGTGTCGCAGAAAAATAAAAGTCTATCTGTATTGGGACCGTGCGAAGCGCATGGTGGGGGTAAGTAAAGGGATCCCAGCGCATAAGGTGCTAAAAATTATAACTAACTGCGGAGAGCGTCTTTAACATTTCATACAAGTTATATGGCGCGAAGTGAAACTTTCATTTACGATTACTCCTGTAATATTCATGTTAATTGTATGGTATAAGGGACCATTGTAATCTTTATGAAATACTTAATATAACAAATATATTTAATTTGATAATTATTAATACTGTATCCGTGTAAATAGCTTTGTAAATGCCACATACTATGTCATCTTTTTCTAGAAGTTAAGAATGGGTATAGTAAGTTATCCTTAAAATATATACATTCAACGTCGCGGACTTTCTTGTAGACATATGAAAGAGAGACAACCCCACCATACATTGTGTTGTTATATTTAGGATTAGGCAGCGTTTTCGATTAAAGCTCCTAGCCAGCGTGATTTTTTCAAACAGTATCGTTATATTTCAACCAATTTACACAAAACCCTAACAAGTTATATACCTAAACTTTCCTCAAGAATTATTCTATTGATAGATGAAAGTCGTATGAAAATCTGTTCAGTAGTTTTTAGTTTTGGAGTAGTTTTATAAGATTTAGTGAATTGACGTTTTCCCCTAGACTTGCGGACGCTAGGTTGCGTGACAGTCGTGCACATAGCGAATATCTGTCACCATGAATCGTGATAGCCAGTTGAAATTTTCGCAGATGATGTATTTCTGTTGCCCCTATAACAACAAATACTAAAAAGTACGGAACCCTTGGTGGGCGACATAGACTCGCATATATCCGGATTTTTTCTCAATATATTTATTTTAATATTAACAATAAACATTTGTGAAAGTTACCTCACGAAATACTACAAGCTAGTGCGGTATCCCGTTTCAACCGGATACAAGCGGTGAAACTGGATTAGTTAAATTGTAGTCATTGTTGATTTATCGCTTAAGTAATTATTTAATCTCAATAAGTTTGTGCCAAAATGATAGATTAGGTACTTGCTGATTTTGATACTAATATGACAGTATATCGATACAGAATAATCTATCCATGATCTAATTTCCTGAACTAACCGGTGTCACCCAACCTCTTTTCAAGTTTATAACCTCGAACCCATTTTCCAGTAGATTTGTACTACAGATGGGTGCAAAAACTAACATGCGACGTTCAGTTTTTAGTTTCCTGGAATTCACTAGAGGAATTCCACGTACATGGACCCACGCGCAAAGTAATTAAATAAACAGTAAAGTGACTAATTTAACTGAATAACTTTTGCACGAGCGTCGAGAAAACTACTGAAACCAGAAACGATCAGTGGGCTGTGTTACAAATGTAATTATTACAAGCGCTTAATATGAATGTGGTTCCTCTTCTGTTGTAAATACATTTGCGACCTAGGAGAGTAACGGAACGAGTTTTCATTACGTTATTCCACTTTATTAACCTAACGAGTAACGGCTGTAGCTTTTGTGAAACTAAATTTAACTCATACATATCTTCACGCCAAGTTATTTTTTAGGTGATTTAAAACTAGGTCAGGCTAGTTTTAGATATTCGTTTCATTAAATGTTGGTGTACGGAAAACTAGTTTAAAAAGCATTTTACAGTACATATGGTGCTACTTTATAGCACTAGTGCGAAAATTAGCATATTACGTTACTGTGTCGAACATTTAAAGGGCCAGATGTACTGTAAAACGTTGTACGATACATGTGCGAATAGGCAATTCGCAACTCGTGTCGATTTAAAACACTCCCTTCGGTCGTGTTTTAATTTATAGCCACTCGTTTCGAGTTTCCTATTTTTCGCACTTGTATCGTAATGTACTATTAAACTGGATTCATTATAAAATTGTATCGTTTTTGTCTAGCATTTCATGTGGGTTGGGTTTATTGTATACTTTCATGCTTTGTTTTAAATTGCATTTAAAGAAATATTTTTAGTTGTTTTTTGGGTAAGATCTAAAATTTTATTGTAGCGTAATTCGTAAAGAATATTAAAAAAACCATACTTAATTTTGATTCATTATTAAACTCAAAGTAATGTTTTTATTGTGTGTTTCTTTGTAAATTTTATCCTAAAATTTTGCAATAAAGCGGACTTGTATTTAAGGGTTTATATCTTAATGAGCTAAAACGAACTACTTTCATGACGTCTAACGATTAATTACCAATTCAAATGTTAAAGTAATATTGTAAGTGATAGAGAGGCCGACGTATCCCCGCGCGGGAACGATTCAGCTTCAATTAGCTCAGGCGTCAATTATGTTTATTTATTCAGAAGGGTAGAGTAAAATAAAATGGAAGAAACAGATATCATTGAAGATACACATCCACACGTTGGGGGTGAATACCAGTAGGAAGGTACTGTGCAGGGCACACTTATTTTTAGGAGTTTTAACTCTTAAAACTCTTCTTTTTGTAGTTACTTTTTTTGCATCGGATAACCGTAGGTATAATAATCTCTGTAGAGTAAGTGAATGGTGTGTTGTGAAACAGACCTAACAAGCCACTGTATATCGGAGCCAAATAGCCATTTGAAAGGTTGCGGCGCCAGCTCGTAGCTACACGGTTTATTCTCACTAGTGCTATTTTAGATTTTTCTTGCTTAAGGCACATATTTTCACAAAACTTCACCATATCCGACCTGACTTTTCTGCGAATATAAAAACTTCCGCAGTACGGCGTAAATATTATGCTTAAAATTTCACTCCGAAAACATGGCGAAGCTAACGAAAATCCTAAAACCTTATAAAACACGGCTAGATAACGCACACAGATATGTCGAGTGCGGTGCCGCAAAGAATAAGCGCCCGGCAACACGAGATATTCGCGCTACGCAATACATATTACAATTTGATATTTTGGTAAAAAATGGCATATTCGTATAGACGAAGACTAAAGAGTGTGGCAAGTATGCGCTTATGTTTGCGTATAGCCTTATTTAGGCGTTTGTCTGAATAAATTACTGCCGTCTAGGCCCATAAATAGACTATGAAATAGCGTTGGCCTAGTGCCGAATGAAGATTTAGCGCAGCTCTGTATTGCTGAAGTTAATACAGCTCGATCGGCATCAACCCGGGTCCTTTAGCTTTGCTGACACATGGATTAGGTATGTTATTTGAACGCTACATTTGTTGAGAAAAGTTATTATAGATATTAGGCCATGATTGTTTTATTTATCATAAAAAATGTTTACGTTACGCCAGTCATGTTGTCTTCAGTCAGACTTAGCAAAATCTGGGTAGTTGTCCTATAGTTGAGCGATTGCTAGTTAAAAAAAAAAAACATTTTTTCCATAAAATACTTCACTTATATTATACACGGTGTTTCATGACCCACTGAAAACCTAAAAACAGTTTATTCAGAATCGACATCAGAATCGATTGGGCTATATTTTATTGGGGGTATTTTTTATTATTTTCACATGCCCAGTCTACAAGTTAGGAATGCAACAATATCAATAACTAGCATTTAACACGTTGTTTGTCGATTAGCAACACTCTTACTGGCCATTGGTAAACCTTATCTCGTTGCAGTAGGTTTGCAAATGGCCAGTTAACTGTGATGACGATGGTAACTAGCAATTGTTTACGTCACTAAATTATTTTACATTGACTACGAGTATTAAATGAACATTGTATCGATAGATAAATAAACTAAAACGACAAAGCAGCTTGTGAAGAATTACCAATTAAATACATTTTTTACGGAAACTAAACAACGATGTTTCGGATAAAAGATTTTTTTTATGATAGAGGAGGCAAATGAGCAGCCGGATCACCTGATAGTAAGCGATTACCGCCGCCCATGGACACCTGCATCACCAGAGGGGAATAAAAATACTCAAGATTACTTCAAAATAATAAAATCAGTTGGGTTATCTCAGGTTTTCGTGGCTCAAATAAAACCACAAAGTAATTAAAATTTTATAATTGTATATAATTTGTACCTTCTGTTCATAATCGAATAACTTTATTCTTTGGCCCCAGGTATTGTCGGACGGTTCCGTAGGGGCGCACGCCAATCGTAAAGCATCGTTCGGGCGGCACTAAATGTCAATGTACAAGGGCAAGACGAGCCCTTACATATAGCTACGGTGTAGGTACTACATTTTCCTGTAAACGTCTGTATATTTTTATACTTTTATACTCCAAGTTTGAATAGCACAGGGGGTAAACAGTTTTTAGATAGGTAGCACTTAAAGTCCGCGGTGCTTAAAGTGATACATACGGGAAATATTTCAGCAGTTTGCCAAGCATGGTTGTGGTGGGTTTTTAATTGATAGACAGAGCAGAATTTCACTCCTTAATATGCAAAATGTTGAACTTATGAAGAAAACCACTGAAATCCAACTTAGCAATAGACGTGACCAGTAAATAAAATTTTAAATTTTTTTATAAAATTAAATTATTTAAATTTTTATAGTTCATGTCATCCACGATGACACGCAGATTTGTCAAATCTATCCTTTAATGACATGAAATTATGAGTCAAGGCAACGAGTCTTCGTGAATAACACGATCTATACACATTTAGGCAAAAAGTCTCTACTTTCAAATTCATCTGATCATCCAATCATGTCAGTAAAAAAATCAGAAAATGTGGTAATTTTGAAAAAAAAAAATGCATCAAGAATGACTTACACAGTTTTTACAGCACCAAATAAAAAAAACCATCGGTTATTTGCAGTGCTGCATTTCATTATTTGATTTTGGAATTCCAATAGGCGCATATTGTTTTTGACACACTTCGATGATTGCAAAACTCTTTAATGAAACTAGTGTAGCTCCTATTACCTGTACTGTGATGTGATGTTACCAGTGAGCTCTAACATGTTTTTAAATTTAAGACCACCTTGTTCAATGTCTATTTCGGGTACCTTAGAAAAACTGGTTGTTTATCCTTTAGCGCCAGCTAACTAATGGATTCAAGATTTAAACATAAATATAAAATGAAAAGTTTTATGAATATCTACTTTGCTATATTTATTAAATACAATTTTCAAATCCCGTTATGTATCTATTCAATTTGTCAGTTCAATGAAAATAAGGGTTGGTAAAACTACGCACCCTAAAATTGCCACTAGTCCAGTTCAGTATCATATGTTGCTTTTAGATTAAATTGTCTTAAAGGGCCTCTACGCTGTTGGCCCCACGGACGCCTCCCAAAGGGCCGGGAGCTCATGGTCCCGAAATATGGAAAAGATATACAAATAATAATACCTCCTAATAATAATACCCATATCAAATAGAAAAACCCAACAACCGCATATTAAAAAAGTAATATTATATTTAAGACATAATCCTGGCGTGCCTAAACCGATTGCGATGATCGTTACGATCCGTCCTTACTGATTCAGACCAATAATATTTTTCCTATTTAATGTGCTCGTATATTCCAACAAAAACAGCCATTTCGTGTTATATTCAAAAATGAATACCATACGAATTAAACACAAATTCAATACGGATATCAGTGCGTTACGCTAGAACACATGTAGTTGTGTCTTATAGTGAGCGAGAGCATTCAGACCAATACGTTTTCGATATAAGGTTGTCACGTCACATGTATTTATATGAATTTGCCCCTTGTTTTCCTCAGAACGCGAGTGAAGCCTCTGATATTAGGGTATCAATTATGCACGCCTGGCAACCATAATGAGAACTCAATTTACTTAGCCCTGTAAATGGTTTTGCTTTTTTATATTCTTCATCGAGAAATGTCACCCGTGTGCTTACGAAAATGTACTGAATTCAAGTTCGTTTTACGTTATAATAAATCATCAGACGATATTGTTGTAAAAAGCCAAAGTTTATGACGGCGAATATTTATTTATCATTTATACAGAATGTTTATGTAGTAACCTGAAATAATTTACGGGCTGAATATATAGGTCATATTGAGCAACTTGTACTATGAGACAAACCCAAAATTGCGATAAAAAAAATTACTCTCCCATAGAAAATATCAAGGTCAGACAGCCAAAATGTATTAAGCAGCCAATCTTTTTTTCGCGATTTCGGGGTTCGTCCCATAGTAAAAGTTGCTCAGTATTACCTATATATTCATCCGATAAATTATTACAGGTGACTTGAATAAACACCCTGTGTAATATGTTTTAAAAATCGCTACCATCAGCTACTGCTGATATCTTGATACTGTGAGTGATAATCCTTTTTTAATCGGAGCTTTGATATGATTGGCAATTATGTAGGTATGACACGTTTTTATCGAGATCGATCATAAGCTGAAATGCTTTTCGACAGTCATCAAATAAATCTGGGCTTAAAACTAGCCACAGATAAAAGCAGGAAAATTATTCCAGCATGAGGTTTAAATGTCAATAAAAATGGTGTTTTAATCCGTCCATCGATACCTGCCGGCGACAGGTGGATTACCCTCGTTTCTCATTGCACTCTGACTCCAGGTTTTTCTTATTCATATTTGTTTGCATTCACACCCGATGCGCAATATTTCTACATTAATGTCGGTGGTTTATTTTATTTCCCGACACGCTAATTGATGTTTATGACGTTTAATAGCTCGCGTTAAATATATGTTCGGTTTCCAGGTACGGGAGAAATACCAACAACTTGTAGATGTTTCGCTTCAGTAAAAAGTTTCTATTTACGATCTAAATAAGTTTTCGTCCATTTTTATTTGTTTCTTTAATTATGTTAACGTAAATATTCCCATAAAAAAGGGATAACATTATTGTAACCAACAGTCAAAAACCTTCCGTTATTTGCCGTAACTCTTCCTACTTCTGTCACGCGTTTCCCCTTTATTAAATTTATTAGAGCTGTGTTCGGTAAATAAGTGGAGCGAAAGGTAACGGTATTCTTGGGCTTTCGGCGCGTCACTGGGAGTCCCGGGCCTCCCCGAGGTGGCCGGGCGAAATGCTAAGCCGATTCGCGATATTGTCGGAGCCGTTTTGTGAACCCATACGGGAATGCTGAATGTTATTGAGATAAATTTCTAATCCACTCACGTAGACATGTGAAGTTGTATACTCATTACTCTTAAAACTAGAATATGTTAAAATATACCTAATAATGAATGATAAAGACCAGGATATAGGTAACTTAGGGAGAAGATCAATAAATTGCCAGAAATAGTTAACGATCTTATTATTATCAATGTCACGAAGACGTCATGCATTCAATTTTACGACGTTGATCGTATTTAATAAATATGTCGGTCTTTTCCGACCCCAAATTTTATGACGCCACAATAAAACATGTCTCGGCATCAAAATTTATATGCGTACATAAAGTTTTATATCCGCGCGACTTGCACTGGCGGAGATTTTCCTAATTGTTACCGGTCATGAACAGACAGACCTTAGCCTGCTTCACCATTCAAAACAACCACAAATAATCACGAGGAAAAATTGTATTACTTAATATTTTGGTACTAGCTTATCAAAAAAACGGGGTTTACGAGAGCAAAGTATAATACGAGAGAACAACTGAATAACATTAGAATCAAGTCGACTAATAAAAAGATTTGCTGGAAATAGACGTCCGTACAAAAATGACCTTTCTAATGATGTAATTTGTACCCGTATAATTTGGCCGTTACGCCCGGTGTCGACATGAACCGCGTCTTAAGATCTGTATATTTTGTATCAGATCTGCGATTGAACCACGAATCATTACGTCTACAGATTCAACAAACACGTGGCCAACTCGTAAATTGCACGGGGAAAGCTTTTATTTATTTCCAGTGATGATTACGAGTCAGTAACTTATTGACTCTTTATCGTCACGATTAATCATGAACAGAGCAATTATTTTTCGGGGGTGAATTAATTAATTTAATTCATTTACAGCGTTTCCCTAATTGCGTATGCAGCAATTATCAGTCGGACGTGTTCGGGCAAACAGTTATCGGTGGTAATGAGAGGCTGAGCCGGAATTAGCGAAGTCTCAGGTGCCCGGCTCCTCTGCTCTAACTATAACGTAACGGAACGAATCTGCTCTTACTTATTATTAGAGTGCCTCTTTGAACTTCGAAATAACAAACATGCGACAAACGGTTGGTCGACAGAACAGCTCCGCGACGAACGTTTGCTTGAAAGATCTAAATCACGATAAACAATTGCTCGACAGAATGGTTTTGCGATGAACGTTTGTTCGAAAAATCGGAATCGCCATAAAAGTATGCTCGACAAATCGATTACGC